>NC_083350.1:189497023-189729523 GCF_030254825.1 Meriones unguiculatus
TCAGTTTCAGGACAGGCAGGGAAAGCCTGTCTCCAAAAGCAGCAGAGAAGACAGGAGAGTCACCATGCGAGTGACAGGAGAAGGAATTCTGGCATGGTGGCACACACACATGATCTCAGCGACACAGAGACTCACATAGAGATGAAACACTCACACACGCAAAATAAAAATAAATTTTAAAAATTAAAAAAATAAAGTATATTTTCTTATATTTATGGTTGTGAGCCCAGCCTTTAACGGTTGAGTCATCTCTCCAGCCCATAAAGTATATTTTCTAAGAAAAACCAACACTAGAAAGAATGCAGGAAACTTTACAAATATATTGAAGTTGATCAACACGGTCCTATGTGTACAATGACTTAAAAAAAAAAAACAGTTAAAGGGAAATTTTAAAATGCTTTAACACTGCTGACTACAGTCTTACTATTTGAAAGATGGCTTGGGAGGATGGTGAGTTAGAGGCCAGCCTGGGCTATGTGGGTGCCAGGCTAGCCCAAGCTACAGAGGAAGCCTCTGCCCCCGACACAAAGCAGAATAGGAAACTCCTAACAGTAGAATCCACAGTGAACTAGGAAGCGCTATTGATGGGCATACAGAACTACAAAGACGTCTAAAAGAAGGCTCTGATAACTGTGCTAATGAACGAACCAGTTAGTTTATTGCCAAGCAAGGTGATGAATGTCTGTGATCCCATTACTTGGGAGACAAGAAGGCAGAGTTCCCAGCCAGCCTTGGCTACATGTGATCCCGTCTCAAGGGGAAAGAATGGGTAGAATGGACAAATTCCTATTAAAGCACTAACCACCAAAAGTGACTCCAGAAGAGGCAGTCATACATACAGTACAGACTGCACTAAAAAATGTTTTAATTTAAGCAAGATATGGTGGTATATGTTAATCTAACCAGGTGAAAATAAGACCCTACCACAATTTTTGAGCCAGATTTGAAGCAAGCTTTGGCCAGGGTCATGACCAGAAGAGATGGTTCAGTGGTTAGAAGCACCAGCTGCTCTTCCAGAGAACCAGCTTCAGTTTTGAGCACACACATAGCAGCTCACAACTGTTTGTAACTCCAGTCCTCTCTGGCCTCTTTAGGCACCAGGCACACATGTGGTTCACAAACACACAGAATTACAAGCCACTATAAACATTAGATCATCAGCAACAAGCTGGGCACAGCGGCGCACGCCTGCAAGCCCAGCTCTCAGAAGGCAGAGGCAGGCAGATCTCTGAGTTCACGGCCAGCCTGGTCTACAGAGTGAGTCCAGGACAGCCAGGGCTATACAGAGAAACCCTGTCTTGAAAACAACAACAAAAACCAAACAACTAAACAAAAACATCAGCAACAAAGATACAAGTTGTACAGCCGGATGCAATTCTAAAAAACATCTTTATACATTAGCAATAACAATCAGAAAATGATATTAAGATGCCAATGAGAAAAATGGATGGAAACTGAATGGGCCAGCTCAGGGCAGGGACGCACCTGGAAAGCGAAAGTCCCAAAATGTCTTGCTTCTGTGGGAGAAGGCAGCTGGTTTCCCATCCAAACCTAAAGCACAGGGCCTGGAGGCTGCACAGTGCAGTGGAAACCAGTGTTTCCGTCCCCCAATTCCCTCCCACCTCCTGTGTGGTTTTAGGGTTACCTCTCAGAGCTGCTGCAGAGGCTCCCACAGGGAACCTTTGGGAATCTCTAGCCCAGGGGCTGGGAAGGACACCTAACACTCTACAGATCAACCACCTGACTAACAGGCCTTCCCTCAGGAGGCAGAGTCACCCTAAACCAGGCAAAAAAGACGGGAAGAACAATCATTCCTGTGAGAGGCCGCGCTTTTCCTTTCTAAATCCCGCAGTCTGCAGTCACAGAGCCACCGCTGCCACCCTTCATCAGTCTCATTTCCTTCCTTGCTGAATACATCAGAACTTTTCCTTTCTTTTTAATGTTGAGAGGCAGAGGCAGGCAGATCTCTGTGGGTTCCAGGCCATTCTGGTCTACATAATGAGCTCCAGGACAGCCAAGGCTGTCATATAGAGGGACCCTGTTTCAGAAAAATCAGTTTTCTCCAGGGATCTCACTGGGTATACAAACCACACTTACGGCAGGCCCCAGGCACAGCGGTATGTGGCCACACAAAATGAGCTCAGTGGACATTTGGAAGGGTTTCTGTCTTGTTACGTCTTGTCTGGGTATTTTGTTTGTTTCTGTTATAGGTCTTTTGCTTGTGTATTTTATTACTTTCAATTTTGTTTTCTCTTATGGGACTTTGTGTTCAGTTGTGTGTGTCTCTGAGTCTGTGTGTTTTGTCTTTTTGCTTTTTTTTTTTCCCTATTTGTTTTGTCCTGTTCTGGCTTGTTTGTTTGGTTTTCAGTTACCTATTTGTTTTTGTTTCCTTCCTTCCTTTCTTTCTTTCCTTCTTTCTTTCTTCCTTCCTTTCTTTTTTTGGGGGAGTGGGCTTTGAGTAACAGCGCTGGTTGTTCTGCAGCTCACTTTGTAGACCAGGCCTCTGTCCACCTGCCTCTGCCTCCATCACAGCTCAGCTTGTTTTCTAGTGTGTGTGTGTGTGTGTGTGTGTGTGTGTGTGTGTATGAAGGGGGTGGATTTGAGTGGGTGGAGTGGTAGGGAGAGCTGGGAGAAGTTGGGGGAAGGGAACCATGATTAGAATATATTTCATGAGAAATATTTTTTTCAATAAAAATTAAAATTATATTTAAAAAATGTCAAATTCATGGCCATTTCTATCCCTCTCTAAAGCGTGTTTTCTGGACACTTTGTGCTTCCTCTTAGATGAGAAAAGGTAGGGACAGATTTGTTCACAGATTAGTTCACGAATATGCACAGCAGCACAGTTTGACACAGACAAGAGTTAACCTAAAATGTTTGCCAGTGACAGGATGACTGAGCATGTGCGGTATGTTCACGTAGGGAACCCTTCAGCCGTCAAAGAGGAGGGCCACTAACACACACGCGACCAGCAGAGAAGGAATCCAGGTGCCGAGACCCACTGTTTACGGTGTGCTAACGCTGGAACTCAAGGTCTTCACGCATGCTCTGCCCCTGAGCTATGCCTCCGAGAGCCCCGAGGAGACACGGGACATCAGTAGTGATCACTTTTACGCTCTGCACGTTTCACCACTGAAACAAACCAAGCACATCTACATTTCAGCCTAAGAAATCATTTAGGGAGCTGAGAACGGGCTCAGCAGTCCAGAGCGCTGGCTGCTCTTCCAGAGGACCCGGGTTCGATTCCCAGCACCCACACGGCGGCTCACAACCATCCTATGTCCAGTGCTATGAGACTGTCCATCCATTTTCTGGCCTCCTTGAACACCCGACACGCACATGGTATATATACATATATGTGAGCAAAACGTTCATACACATGAAATAAATCTAAAAAAATTAAAAAGAAATAAAGCACTTAAGTACAAAGAATGGTATACCAAATTCAACAATGAAAGCGAATTTGTGGTTATTAATAAAATCAGTATTCATGTTTTAATTTTGAGAGGCTGGAGCATGAGCCTAGTGAACTCTGGGTCACTGCCCTTGGCCCTCAGCCCTGTTTTCTTCCACACAAGCAGCTGAGGCACTTTATTTCATGAGCTACCACTTGCGGGACGCACAGCTGAGAATTATTTGGAAGGCCGTGAGAAGCCACGTTTATTGATCGGCTAAGCGAGGCGATCAGAACTCCGCTGAAGGGAAACTGGCTTGTTCTGTTTTCTGGAGGCCAGGGAGATTGTAGGGGCCACTGAGCTCAAATGATTCTCCTGCCTCAGGTGTTCAGCCTCTGGCTCCGGCAAAACCATCAAATTCAAACTCTGATTGGCCTGACTTCCCTGGTCGTTCGGTTTGCTCTGGTTGCGTCTTTCGCTGTTCAGTTTTGTTTTAAATTAATGAGTTATTTTGGCGAGTAGAACGTGTATGTTGACCTTGGGGGTGCAGGGGTCAAAGGACGACTTTTGGGGAGTTGGTTCTTTCCTTCCACCTTCTGTAAAGCAGGTGTCGCGGGGTCTGTCTTCAGCAGGCTCAGGCCAGCTGGCCTGGACTCCTGGTGGGCCCTCTTGTCCCTGCCTCCTCTGACGGTGAGCTGACCTGGGGTTGCAGCCGCCCACCAGGTAGTCAGGCTTGGCTAAGGAGCGCATGCGCCTTTGCCTGCCCCCTTTCGGTTGTGTTGCAGGACGGGAACCGAGCTGTTTCCTTGGAGGCCTGTGTTAAAGCCCTGAGGCAGGACGGAGAGAGACCGCGGGAGCCGAGCTCACAGTCCTAACAGAGTCCCTTACCAGAGCATACAGAGCAGGGGATTCCAGACCCGGGCACACCCCAGTCCCCAGGAAGGGGGTCCGACCAGAGCAGACCAGGTAGCCTTTGGTTGTCGCTGTGGTCAAACAAGGCCTTTACAATATTTGCTTTCTTATTTTGGCCCAAGAAAAGCAGTATTTGTGTTTTATTGACCATTTCCTAAGTAAATCATAGAGAACCTTCTGATAACTCACTGTTGTTTCACAACCCTCTGAAGATTTGTACCCACTTTATGAATGAGTAGACTGAGGTCCAGAGCGTACCTAGTGCTCTTAGTCCCAGGGCCCCCTGTCCAGCCCTGACAGTCTGTAAAACAAAATTAAAGTTAGGACACCAGTGTTTTGCTGTCCTGATCACGTCCCTGCTGCGTTAAGCCGCCTCTTCACACAGAATGGCCAGTATAAACGATTAGCTTTCTAGAAGCTTAAACGTAATTATTTTAATTGGCATGTTGGAGAGTCCCATAAAAACTTCTTCTTTTGTTTAAATGTATGTTTCTTTTAAGAATGTTGAGCTTGTGGTATTGCAAAAAACATAAAACCAAAAAGAAAGCTCACAGTTCTGAGAGGGGGGCGTAAACAGAAATCAGAGGCTGCAAGCGAAGGCGGCTGGCTGGTTCTCTGCTCTTCGGTAAGAAGTCATTCCATTCCTGGAGGGAAAAGAAAGGCCGTCCAGCTCAGAGGCAGACGGCCAGGCACCACCTCAGGACGAATGAGAGTGTCCTCACAAACCCAGAGGTTCACATTTCTTTCCCTCTGCTGCCTTTCCTTTGGGAAAAGCAGAACTGTTTCAGGCCAACTTAGCTGTGCCTTAGGGACTTAGAGCTCTCAGCTTGAACCAAAGGTTGCTAGAGGGACGGGCCCCTTGAGACCAGCCTGGGGGTATGGGCATTGACTGTGATTCCCTGGGCAGTTCTCTGTCATCAGGGCAGCGGCTCTCCTGCTCCCCTGTGCTCCCCTGCGCTCCCCTGCTCCCCACTGGCAGGGAGCCAGCTGGCCCTTCTCTTAGAATGGTGCTCACTCTACAAACTACAAGTCAGAGGCATCAATGAGTCACCATGTCCAGTCCACGGCTGTCAGAGTGAGGCCGTAGAAAACCACAGGAAAAGTACAAGGGCTCAGGAAAAGGAGATTCCACTCCGGAGTTTGAGTGAAACCTGTCTCCAATATGTATTTGCTTTGTGAGTGAGTACTTGTGGAGAGCAAAGACACCGAGGGACTGGCTCTCTCCTCCCTCTGGGGCTCAAACCCAGGTCTCCACGCTCCTCTGCAATTGCTCTTACCCGCTAAGCGGTCTTGCTGGTCCTATTTTGTTTTAAGATTTGCTTTATTTTGATTATGTGCATGAGTATGCTGTCTCCGACAGCGGAGGCAGGCGGCTGCCTCGGAGCTGGAGTTACGGCAGTTCTGGGTCCTGGGACTGAGCAGGAAGCATTGGGAACCCTGACCTGCTTCTCCAGTCCCGCAGCTACTTTCTGACTATTTCTTTGAGCTACGGTCTCAGAAAGCCCAAGCTGGCTGTAAAGCTGTTATTTGCTGAAATTCCTGTTGCCTCTCCTTCCCCTAGGCTGAGATTACAGGCATGTACGGCCATGCCCCGTTTACTTGGTCCTGGGATCGAATCCAGGGCCTCGTACATGCTGTGCAAGCACTCTGCCAGCTGGGCTGAATCTTGTCCCTTAACCTCTTTACCTTTAAAAAGGTTTAAGTATTGTCCTATGTCCCATAATTGGACTTCATGGAATTCACAGCACAGTCTGCCCCTCACCCACGCTGCTGTCTTGAGTTCACTGATGGTAAGCAGTCGGTCACTGGTTCCGAGTGGTTAATTATGCGTTACATGTGACTGAACTGTCCCACGTGTGTGCCGTAGGCCGTGCTGTCGTGTTTAGGGTTTCCGTTGCTATGAAGAGGCACGGCCACGGCAACTCCTATGAGGGAAAGCATTTAACGGGCTGGCTCACAGCTCAGAGGTTCAGTCAGGTTCTGTCATGGCGGGAGGAGTGGCAGCACGCGGGCAGACGTGTGTTGAAGGAGTCAAGCGGTCATGCCCAGAGCAGCAGGAAGAGACATTGCCGCCCTGGGCCTGCTCAAAGATGAGCCTCAAGGCCCTGCCGCCCTGGGCCTGCTCAAAGAGGAGCCTCAAGGCCCGCCCCACAGTGACACACTTCCTCCAACAAAGCCACACCCACTCAACAGGTCCACTCCCTGCGGGACGTGAGTCTGTGGGGGCCGTGCCCATTCATGCAATCACACGTGTTAATTCATTTAGACCCAGACCTTTTCATCAGTTTATGCTTTTTTTTTTTTTTTTTTTGTCAAGTACTCAGATACTCATTTCCTTTTTGGTTTTTATACAAGAGTAATAGCACCTCAACGATGGTTTGAGGAAAAACCCGGCAAGCTGCATCAAAACATGAGCATGGAATACTGGCATCTTGTTTGTGTTATCAGCCAGTAACACGTTCCAAAGAGAGACAGCTAAGGAAATCCCACCAAGGGAGAAGTGGAACTGCTGAGGGAGCCCAGCAGGGATGGCCACCAGCACAGTCCACCCGTGAGGAGCCCAGCAGGGATGGCAGTCAGACAGCACAGTTCACAGCCAATGAAAGTCTTTACTCTGTGACTAGGACTACGCTTAGGTATTTGGGGACCTAGGTGTAGCTCTGAGTGTCCAGAGCATGGGCTTTTGAAGGCAGAATCCATGTCCTGGCATCTTTCTTGGCAGCTGCTCTGTGCCTGTGTGTGTGTGTGTGTGTGTGTGTGCGCGTGTGTGCCATGCTTTCTTTGCAAGGGATGCTGGCTTGGTGTAAGCAAGCAGCCTGACGAAAGCTGAGTGGCCAGCTGGAGGGGAGGTTGGCTGCTAAGATGACCAGCTGGCTAGAGGGGCCCTAACCAAGTCGCCTGTGTAACAGCAGCTAAGCCAAGTTAGCTGTGGCATCTGGACTTTGGGTTCCTGGAGCAGAGCTGGGTAACTTTCCATGGAATTCTCCATCGCGGAGGTCAGGTTCCAGGTAACCCTGAAACGGCCTCGGCAAGAATACAAGCTGAAGGGACCACTGCGCTGTCCTGCCCCCTCATAGACCATGCTAAATATGGCTGACTCTCTACTACTTATCCCGTACCTATTGTTACTGGAAACTTTGTGATGTTCGTATGTGGTCAACAGATGATAGCAGGAAATCAGTGTCCAAGCCAGCTCTTTGACGTAGCTGCAGCCATCTTTGCATTCAGTGTCCATTTTGTTTCTAAGGTGAAATTAAGTTCAAATTTTTAAACTTTTCAACTCTACTTCCCAGAAGCTGTTATTCATAGCTGATACCAGCAGGCCCTGCCAGAGGGTCGACCTGACCCTATATTTTACTATGATTTAATGGTGTCATAGCTTCTACTTTGTTATCCACACACTTGACTAGCCTCTGGTTGCACCCTTCTTATCTGCACACCTGGCTGTACTCTAGAGGACCCTAAGCCCCGCCTCACTTACCTCACTCAGGACCAATCCGCTTAAAGGTCAGCTGAGAATACTTTGTATGGTTAGCCAAAATGTTTGCTGCCCTCCCTGAGTCTTTGTTTGTTTGTCTCTGTAAGAACCCTGCTGTGAGACCTCCCGAGTGGGTATTTTTTGGTGTCCCTGGACTGACCAGTCATCCGGTGCTGTGTTCGGTAAACCATCCATATCTAAGTGAGCCAGAGTCTGAGTAGCTTGTGTGGGTACTCTTGGACTAGAACAATCAGGATCTCTTTTAGAGGTCTTAATGTAGTTAACACAATGATTTAAGAATGTACTCAAATAGAAATTTGGGGATACTTTTGTTTGAGTTTAAAAAGAAAAATCCCGGGCAGGCAAAACTGCACAGATGAAGAAAATAGAGAAGGGAAAAATGCCAACTGAGTTATGTTAGTAATGGACAGCAGCTGATGGAGGCAGCCAGCCACAGCAGGGAAGGGGTTTGAGTAAGGAAACACAAAGTGTTAGGGAGAGCATGGGTAGAACAGCATGGCCCTGTGAAGGACTGTGCGAGGAAAAGTGCTTTGTTCCATAACAGCTTGGTTTTCCTCCCTCCTCTTGAACCTGGCTCATGGGGAGCCTCTTTTCAGGAGTCCTGTTCACCAGGTCAGGGACCTGCCCAGCAGGATTAACTTCTGAGAGAGGAGACAATGGCATATCTCCTTCCACCTACACAAATTCCACTCTCCGCTGTAGCAATATGACCAGTGTAACCAACCCAGAGCATTGTATCCTGGCTTGACTCTAAAATGTCCCCCAGCAGGAGGTGCTGAGGTCACAGGCCACAAAGGGGCAAATGAGTGGGAGGAAGCAGGAGGTAGCAGAGGCAGTTAGCGGGCTTGTATCCTACTTCCTGTTTACCACTAGATAAGCAGCCTTCTCCCACTGTCACTGTGCATCGTACCAGTTGGCCTTGGCACAAACACACAGCAGAAGGGCCAGCTTTAACACAATGACACCTCTGAGCCTGTGAGCCAAAATTCTAACATGGCTCCTCTCCTGTTGTTTTCTTGGGGAGTCTGTCACAATGATGGAAAGTGTCCAGCATGCCGATTTCCCTAGATGCTGGTAAAATATTTTCCTCAACAACTCAACAGTTGGAGGACTCTGAAGAATACACAGGCTCCAGATTCCAAGCACTCTCCAAGGTGTCCTGCTCCAGCATCTTATCAGGATCCGTTTATATCGAAAGCTCTTGTTGCTGGCTCTCCATGCCCTCCACGGCAGACTCAGGCCACATTGGGGAATGTAACTCTTTCCTTAAGCACATAAAAATCCCCAGGTGGCTGGGGGTGTGGCTGAGTGCAAGAGCTTGCCAGGATTGCGTGAGGTCCTGAGGCTCACTGCTATTTACTCTGCTTAAGCTCTGAATTCTTTCAAGGTGCCTGCCTGATAGATTTCTGACCCCATATTTCTTTTCTTCTTGCTTGTCCTACTGACCCAAACTTCCCTTCAAGTGCTCTCAGATTTCGGCTTTACCTGCCAACCAGGAACCGTTTCTTCTTTAAGGCTCTCCGTGTTCCTGTAAGTGTGGTGTGTTTAGAAGGAGGAAATGAACAGCCCAGAGGACCCAGGAGACTTTGAGCAGGATGACCACAGTGGGGGTGCCGCTTCCTCTGTGAAGTAAAGGATTTATAGACCGGTAGCTCAGGGTGCTCCCAGGAACAACTCTAAAAGCTCCAGAATCATACTGAAGTCAGCTTCAACCACCAAAGATTTCAGAGAGGGCTGGGGAGCTGAACACAAAGCTTTATTTCAAGAGCCACTCTTATTATTTTGAACATTCCTGGCAATCATTCAACACACCAAGGTAATAAGCTCTTTAATGCGGCCGTTTGTCACTTCTGGACACCAGCTCGTTAGCCGGAGTGATCGACCGCGGTTTCCTCCAGGCCCTCAGCTTCAGTGGGCTGACTTCTCTTCGGCTGGGCTTCATGCAATAACCTCTAACAATCTGCTCTATATGCACTTACAGCTATGAGAAGAAGTCAAAATGTATTATGGGTTCCTTATTCTTACATAGAAACTATGTGAAATTTAATTTTCTACCCATGAAATACTTTTTCTTTTAATTATTATCAACTTTTTCCTTATTTTTCTTGGAATGCACTCCTGAATTACTTTCCTATTTGCTATAAAATTCTGTGAAACTGTTCAGTGTGTGTTAGAAAGCACTGCTCTAGCAATCAGACCCCCAAGGATTTTAATTTTTCACTTATTTAAAACTTATTAACCCTTTAAAACAACAAGTAGAGGAGCATACACAATGGCACAGGCCTACAACATTGGGTGGTAGAGGTAAGAATTCAGCCTTGCCTACACGGCAGGTCTGAGGTCAGCCTGGGATACATGACCCCTGTCTGAGGGGGAAAAGACAGAAGGGAAGAATTTAGGCCCAGTGTAAAGTTCAATACAGTTGGGTGTGGTGGCACACACCTTTAATCCCAGCACTGGAAGGCAGAGGCAGGGGCATTTTAGGGAGTTTGAGTTCAGCCTGGTCTACATACCAAGTTCCAGGCCAGCCAGAGCTGCATAGTAAGACCCTGTCTCAACAAAACAAAACACCAGAAATGAATTAATAAGAACAAAGGATTCAGACACTTTTTTCTAAAAGATGCGTGCCCACTAAGCACAGGAAAAGATACACAAGTATTAATCACTAAAACCACACTACTGCACAGGATTCTATCCATCGACACGGCTGCTCTGGCAAGGGATCACATCCAAAGACCTAAGTCTGTGTGGTCCAGCCAGAACACAGTGTCGGCCAGGAGAGTGAGGGATGAGGAATGACGCTAGCGGGTAGAGTATTTACCTTTGGGCTGTTGAAATGTTCCGGAACCAGGTAGTAGTTGTGTGGATAACTGACTGAGTAGCTGCTTCTGACTGTGCTAAACCCTGTGCATCGTGCATTGTAAGTTCTTTCTACAGTGTTAGGGACCAAAGCCCTGATCTTTCCATGCCAGGCAAGACTGTCCTAGTGAGTTCTACTGTATATCACACATCGCAAGGGCAAACTGTAGAGCATATATTACAATTCACACCTGTAATTCCAGCACAGGGGAAACTGAGGCAGAAGGCTTGAGAGTTTCAAACCAGCCTCCACTATCCATGGAGACAGACTCTGGCACAATATGTGAAACGAAACATAAAGAGCAATAATCGGCAATGGCAAACTGTGTCTAAATTCACATTCTCCTTTTTCAGATAGCTCACCGATTTGTGCTTTCATGCTTTCTTACTGTTCCCTGCTGAAATAATGGCCACCTCAGCCATCTCTGACATCGTGAGGTGAAGGGTACAATTAAGGCACAGCTAATCTGCTGCAGTTGGCTGGGGGTGGAATGCAAAAAGAGAAAAATTGCTCTTTCCAGTGTGCTCTAAACCTACCATTCGGAACAGGAACTTGATGTAAATTGCCGTTCTGAAGGCGTGTCTCTACCTCCGCCCCAGAGAAAGGCTGAAAAATGAGGGATTTCAGGAGATTCAGGCCCCTACTGACTTTGTCATTTTTGAACTTTTTACAATTCCTTGATAAGTGTAGATAGGAATCTCATGGGTGATGAATCACAGAAGTAGAAATGAATCTCTGAAAAGTCTCCAAGCCTCTCTGCATACTACGGAAAAGGCCGTTTCAGGGCTGGGGCGTTGCTCAGAGGTAGCGAACCTGCCTAGAAGCGTGAGCTGTTCCCGGAAAGGGAGACCATGTGTACTAGGTTGAAACAGGACAGAGAAGATTAGATGTCCCTGCACTAAACTGACCTGCAAAAGTGCAAAACATTCCACAGTTTAAAAGGCAGTGTGTGTGTGTGGGGGGGGGCTAGAGCATTTGCTTAGCCTTGGCTTCCATTCACAGTGTGACAAAACAAAAATAAACAAAACAGTATGGCAGTAAAAACAGAATTTTATGATTTTTTTTTTTTAAAAATTGACTTTCACTTTCTTGTTCACACACACACACACACACACACACATTTTATGTCTGTGTGTGACCGCCTTGGTGTGCAGGTCAGAGGGCAGCTTTGTGGGAACTGGTTCTCTACTTCCGGCACGTGGTCCTGAACCCCAGACTCAGGCTGGAGGGGAACAGCTCTTGCTGCTCTTCCAGAGGACCTGGGTTTGATTCCCAGCCCCTACGAGACAGCTCACAACTATCTGAAACTCCAGTTCAGAGACCCCAGTGCCCTCTCCTGTAGAAACCAGGCGTGTGCATGGCGCACAGATAAAAATGCAGGCAAAATACCCATACACCTAAAATAACTCAGCAGGCAGACACAGCAGGAGTGCGTGTCCCCTCCAGAATTCTGAGATCTTAAAGTCCAAACAGACACTGTAGACTTGGTGCACTTCAGCGCTGAGGAGACGGCTCCCACGGTGCTGTCCAAACCTGAGAACATGCGTTCGTGTTTCCAGCACTTACACAGAAGAAGAGCGTTGTGCCTGTATTCCCACAGTGGTGAGGAGACAGGCTTCCGAGGTTTGCTTGCTAGACAGATAAACCGAGTCGGCATGCTCACGGCTCCGTGAAAGACCTCGTCTCAAAAGCACGGGAGGGGCAACACACAGATACACAGATGTACATACACACAGATGCAACACACACAGACACAACACATGCACATAACTCACAGAGATGCAATGATACATTTCTATTAAAGAAAACCAAAATAAGATGCGGGCTACCAACCCTGGCTGGGATAGGAGTAAAGCCCTGAGAGCTAGGGTCTTATTTCTCACCTGCCGGTGTTCCCAGGCCTCTAATCCCAGCACTCAGGAGGCAGAGACAGACAGATCTCTGTGAGTTCGAGGCTGGCCTGGTCTACAAAGCAAGTGCAGCAACAAAGTTTCACTTCCTAGGAGAAGAACGGAGAACGCGAGGGTGAGCTACTCCTGTGGAGGGAGAGTGTGTGTGTTTACCGTGGCGGAGCAGGCTCGGGGCAGTGGATAACGGACACGCTCTGTGGAGAAGGCGGCTGGGCAGCAGAGCCGCCTGCAGCCGCGGTTCTGCTGGGTGCGGCCAGCAGGCATCGCCGGGAGCGCACCCCGGGGCCGGACACACAGCTCGGCAGGCGTGAAGACCGCAAACCACCCTGGGCTGACACTGCCGCGCTGCAGACACCGCGGAGGGTTCTCATTTACCAGCACTTTGAAACCACACACAGAGGCCCCAGAGTTGAAAATAATTGCCCATCGGTGCGAAGCGTGGCTCTTTCCCGGGCCCACGTCCACAGCCACGTTCTACTCAACTCGAGCAGAAAGCTTTAAACCGCTGCGTCCGAGCTGAGAGCGCGACTTGGGCGCCCGTTTACCCACGCTGGGCGCCGGCACCTTCCCTGAAGTGATCCAGGTTGAAGAAACCAGGCGGGCAGTGCGGCCGCTTCACGTCAGGACTGAGTCCGCTGTCCGCGGGCTCCCGCCCTCACTGTGGTCGGGGACCAGCGCTCGGAGGACTAACGGAACACTGTTCAGAAACGAAGCCCACGCGCGAGCCCGCGGGCGTGTGAACCCGGGAACCCACGGGCGTGCGAACCCACGGGCGTGCGAACCCACGGGCGTGTGAACCCGGGAACCCGCGGGCGTGCGAACCCACGGGCGTGCGAACCCGCGGGCGTGTGCTTACGGCAGGCGTGGCTTTCTACCTCGGTTACAGCAACTGAATTCTTTCAGCTGCTGAGGCCCGAAACTCTCCTTCCTTTCATGTTTAGGCTTAAGACCCATATTCAAAATACACATCTCCAGAGCTTGAGCACTTCACACGTCTGCTGCCAACGCCCGGCTGAAGCATGCCATCTCCTGCTTTCTTGCCAGTATCCCTCCTCGGTTTTGTTTGTTGGCTGGTCTTGGAGACAGGCTCTCATTCTGTTACCAAGATCCATCTGAAAGTCACCATGCATGTCTGAGCACCACTTTCAGGCCTGGAGCTGCAGAGGACAGGTCGGGTGCCTGATCCCCTGGAGTTGCAGGTGACTGTGAGCTGCTGTGTGGGAACCTGGCTCTTCTGAAGAGCTTTCTGTGGTCTTTCTGGCCGAGCCACCTCTCCACTGGCCTCCAGCACTCTGGGCTCATCTTGGAGGGTACAATTCCAAAACAAATATAGCCAGGACATCAAGGCCTGGAGAGTGATTGTCTGAAGCAGGCAAGGACAGTGTGGAGCTGTTTCCAAAACAGTGCTGTCCTGGAATGAAGCAAGCATGGAGATTTTATCCACGAAGCCCAAACATATTCACACAGGAAAACGCCTTTCGGCTGGGGACATTCTCCAACAGTGTCAGTTAAAAACATTATTCAGCATGTTCAACGTAAAGTTCAAGAGAGAGAGCAGACACATCTCTGGGCGTGTTTTAATCAAGGTTTTATATGTTCAAAACTTAAAATGTGGACAGGAGTGCTCTGGACAAGCCTACCTCTAGTTTCTTCAGGGCTTTTTATCTTGAAGGGATGCTGAAGGCTTTTCTGTATTGACTATGATGCTCATGTGATCTCTGCTCTCCAATCTATTTATTAAGGTGCTTATTGATTTGCATATGTTGAACCGAATTTGCATGCCTGGAATGAAACCGGCTGGGTTAGGTGGGTATTGCTAAAAGTGTTAAGGAATTTGATTTACAAACATTTTTGCATCCATGTTAATTAGGGAAGCACTTACAATGGCTATGTATTCTTGATGAATTTCCCCTTTATTCACGTGGTAGTTTTTTCTTCTTTGTGGTTCCTGTCTCTTCTCAGAGATGAGAATAGGTGTGTCAGCTTGCTTTCGGTTTCTATCTGCTTGACATTATTTTTCATTCGTTAACTCTTATTCTGTGGATTTTTTTTTTTTAACCAGTGAGGTAAGTTTCTTAGACTCAATAAAGAATAGGTTCTGATTTTCAAATCTCATCAGCCAGTCTCTTTTTTGATGGGTGGAGGCCATTTACTTTTAAAGTTACTGTTGAGAAGTGTTTACTAATTCCCATAATATGATTGCTTTTCTGGCTGGCTGGATTATTGCTTGTTTTAATTTCTTCCCCGTTACTGTTAAGGATTTCCTGGTTGACTGTGCTGACATGATGGAGTCCTTGCTTGCCCATGTGTTCCTCCATAAAGTCACTCTTCCCTGTTATCTTGTGGCTGAGATCCCTCGGTGTCCATTACTGCTTTAAATACAGAGTTCTGCAAGGCTGGCTCAGCGGTAACGGATGCCCTTGCTTTGTGCTGGTATTGACAGGTGATTATTTTCTTATAAAATGTAAAGTGTAGCTTTCTTAGACATGAGTTGGTGGTTATTACTTTCAGGGCTTGAGATATGGCATTTGTACTTTCTCAGCCTTTAGAGCTGCTGACAAGATACCTGATGTTATTCTGACATTTCTACCTTTGTCGGTGATTGGGTATTTTTCAATTACAGCTTTTAATATAGTTCTTTGCTTTGCATTTTTGACATCTTGACAATAATAAGTTATAAAGAGATTCTTCTTTGCTCACAAATACTCTGAGTTCTCAATGTCTTTTGTATTTGAATGTCTATATTTTCCCTCTAGAATTGTGGATTTTTTTTTTCCTTTGGTTTTTTGGGCCTTTAGTTTCATTTCAGCTCCTTCATTTTTTTTTCATGGGTTTCTGGATCTGCTTCCTAGATCATATTGCACAGTTTTAGATGTGTACTCCTGTGAATTTAACTCAATTTTCCTTACCGTTTGATGCAGTATCTCATCAGCCTTGTGCTTTACTCATGACATCTTTTTTTCTTTTTGCTCAGTCCCACTGTTTTTTTTCTTTGATTTATTGAGTTTTTCATTTCTAAGATGTCTGTTTTGCTTTTTTTTAATCAAAATTTCATTTAAATGCTGAATTTTCCTACCATGTTGGTTGACTTTCTTGTCCATTTTTCTGACTTTTTCTCCTATGTTGATGCCTTTCTTCTCCAAGTCCTATATTGAATTCATCTACTTGTTTGCAGTTTCTTCCAGCTCATTGTCCACTCTAATAGAAATCTTTTGAAACATTCGTGTGGGGCTTTACTTATCTCGTCTTTGCTGAGGTCAGTGATTGAGGGGTTGTCCTTTGGGAGAGTCACGCTTCCTTCTGTTCCATGTTTCTGTGTTGTGGTTTGCATCTGTTGGTTTGACTCTCTTATGCTTTGAGGAAGTTGGGGTGTATCTTCTCCCTAAGAAGCCCACTCCTGAGGCTTGGCTCCAATGCCACTTAGCAAGTAAAAACAAACTACTTTCAGAAATCACTTCTGTTTCTTCTCTCCTGATGAACAGGGCACAATGGCATCTTCTTTAGTCCCAGCCACACAGGAAGCTGGGGTAGGAGGATCACTGGGGCCTAAGAAACCAGCCGGAACATCTTATGCCATCAGAAAACAATAATAATAATTGAACAAAACATTCAAATGGCAGCTCAGTAGTGAACACAGTCTAGGCACTGTGTTTGACTCCTAGTACTACTTTAAAAATTCTCTTTCTTTCCTATTTTTCTTCAGATAGAGTCTTGCTATATATTTTGCCTATTCTCATCTGGAACTCTTGGACTCAAGCAAGCATCCTTTTTTAGCTTCCTGAGTAGCTGGGACTATAAACGCTTGTTACTGTGCCTGGCACCAATTCTATTCTCTCTCTCCTTTCTCTTGCTCTTATTCATCATCTATTTAATCTATTTATCTGTCACCTATCTATTTATCATCATCTGTCTATCATCTATCACCTATCTATCTCACATGCATGCATGTGTTTATCATCTATCAGTCTTTCATCTATCACTTATCTATCTCACATGCATATATATATATATATATTTGCATATGTATGTGTGTGTGTGTCTATGTGTGTTTCCCCTTAGGAAGATCTTATTGTATATCTCCGAATTGCCTTGAACTTACCTCACCCCCATACCTCTGGCACTGGTATCAGAGCTATGTGCCATCATACCTTGAAATGTATTTTTTATAATTTGAAGATGTTAATGAATGTGATAAAATACCGAAAATAAACTAATTACTGAGGATAGTTTTATGTTGGCTCATAATTTCGGTTTTGGTCTATCACTCTCTGGTTCCTTTGTCCTGGGCCTGTCCTGACACAGAACGTGATGGTGGGAGTGCCTGGCAAAAGACTTGTGTTCACCTCCGGGTTGGGGAGCAAAGAGAGAGGAAGTGGCCAAGATTCCAGCATACCTTTCGCTTCCCCAATGCCCTAACTTCCTTTTAGTAGGTTCTGTTGCCTAAAGGTCTTCGAACAGTTCTTAAATGGTTCAAAAGTCCAAAGTCTTTTCCCAATATTTTTGACAGTCTCTTAACTGTGAGCCCCTATAAAGTCAAAACACAAGCCTTTCAATGCGCAGAATGTCAGAGGCTGTTCTGTGACAGAATGCCTGACAAAGAACAGAGTAAAGATCTGGAAGGGAGAAATGGTGGAACTGCAGCTAAAGCAAAACTCAGACACCAAGGCTTTCAGTTCCATGCCTGGCAGCTAGGGATGTGACATTGCTGGGCTCTGAGAGGCCTGGGAATCCAGCCAGACTGCTTTCCTGGAGCACAAGTGAACTCCCTCTCAGTGCCTCTCAGGACTTTCCTCTGTGAACATCCCAAGGTTTCAGCATCTCTGGTGCAGTGGAGTGTCCTCTGTAACTGAGGCTTCGTAGGCAGCTGACTCAGGAGCTCTTTCGGAGAGCCTGAACCTGCCTGACATCCCTTGCTTGGCTCAGCCGCATTTTAGAATACAGGCATGAGGCTCTAGGGCCCTGAAAGGCTTGTGTCTAGCACCACACAATGACCCGTGTTCCTGGTGCCAGCCTGAGAAGGAGTGGAGCCCCTTCTGCCGAGCGCCTGCTTTGCTGAACCTGGGAAGAACTTCCCTAGCAAGACTGCTGGAGCAGGATGCCCTGGAGGCTGTCTTTGGGCTCAGGATGCTCTTTGTCCAGGGAGACTTCTTTCATTATCATCATCATCATCAGTTTATTCACTTTGTATCCCAGTTGTAGCCTTCTCCATCATTTCTTCCCAGCCCACCCTCCCTTCTTCGTCTCCTATCTTCCCCTAGTCCACCGAGAGGGGAGGCCCACCCAGTGACACTCCGCCTCTAACAAGGCCACGCCTCCTAACCTTTCCAAACATTCCCAGCAACTGGAGGCCGGGTGTTCAAACACAGGAGCCTGTGGCGTCATCTCGTCAAGCTGGCATCACACCAGGTGCCTTTGTGAGTCCTTTCCAGATGAACTGTGGAAACGCTGGCCGGAGCCGGGACTCGGCTGTTGGGAGAATGTCTGCTCTTCCACAGGAGAATGTCTGCTCTTCCACAGGAGAATGTCTGCTCTTCCACAGGACTTGCAGGCAGTTTCCAGCACCTATGTCGAGTGGCCCACAGTCATCTGTGACTCTCTCTCCAGGGGCCCCAACACCTCTAACTTCTGTGGGAACCCACCCTCACATGCACACACCCACAGAGCATACTCGTCATTAAGGAGAATAAAGGAAAACCTAAAAGGTAATAAAGAGTGGTTAGCGTTACAACGCTGGAGTTTTGTAACAGCCAAGATGCTTAGCTACATTGTACACTTGGAAGCAAAAGCAATACCTCCCCAAGGTGGCTTCCTAACATACATGGGTCACTGTCATCCCGACTGCGCAAGCGCGTCAGGAGTAATGAGGGAAACAGGCAAAGAGCCTTTTAGAAGAAATATGAACATATCACCTTCCGGTTTCATGTAGGTAGTTGTGCCTTTTCAGGCGGAAGGTGTTGCGTTCACATTTAACACCTTCTAGCATGTAGAGAAAGACCTGGCCTTTGATCCATGTCCTACCGGCAAATCTGTCTGCTGCCAAAACATGCCCTGGGGATGGGGGTGTCATTCCGTGGTGGCACACTTGCCTAGCGTGTGTGTGAAACTCTGGACTTCATTTTCAGCATGGGAAGGGGGAAATTTCAAATAGAACTGAGTTAAAATGCATACGTGGCCTGATCTTGGGACACAATGTAGCCCCAGAACTTGGGAGGTGGAGCGAGGAACAGTAGGAGTTCGAGGTCACCTTCAGCTGCATAGTGAGTCTGAGCAAGGCCTGGGCTCCCGAGGACGCTCTTCAACCTCCCCAGGCTAACAAAACAACTCTGTTCAGGCCGGGGCACACAGGCAAACGCCTTTAATCCTAGCTCTCAGGAGGCAGGGGCAGGCAGATCTTGCATGGTCTGGGTGCTGCTCTAGGGGCTGGGGGTTCAGTGAGAAACTTTTTCTTTTTCAAGACAGGGTTTCTCTGTGTAGCCTTGGCTGTCCTGGACTCATTTTGTAGACCAGGCTGTCCTGGAACTCGCAGAGATCCGCCTGCCTCTGCCTCCCTGAGTGCTGGAATCACGTGTGTGTGGCACTATGCCCTGCTCAGTGAGAAACACTGTAAGGCCGTGACGTCAAGAGATCCCTCTTCAGAAAGTGAGGGCAGAACTGACCACCCTGCTCTCCGTAAGCAGGAAGTGGCTCCCTCAGCACCTGCTGAGCGTCAGGGCCAGCCGGGGCCCAGGGCTGCCAGACTGAAGACAGTCTTGACTCTGTAATCGTTGGCTCACAGCTGATGCAGCCGTCAGTTAAGATCTCTAGGCCCTTCAAGTCTCCTCTAACTTATAATTTCATTAATTCTTCATCTGTGAAATGGGGTTAACGTAAAAACGTGTCAGCTTTGTTATCAGCCTGAGAAGGCGTCGCGCGGCAGCGTGAATCCTGGGTAGTCAGGCCCCTGCCGGCTCACTGACTCCAGTCCCAGAAGCAGCGACGCTATTTCATGCCTCAGTGGACTGGCAAATTACTAGGTGTCCTGGAGTTTCAGGGCTCCTTGTGGTATTTAAAACTCCAGTGCTAAATTGCAGGGTGTTGGATCCTCTCGGAGTACTGTGTTTGGGGTAAAAGCAGCTGCCACCGGAATGCAGGAGAGAGCTTGCAGTTTGGTGTGGCGCAGTGACCGGCTTTGCCTGGCATTTCAGGGTCCTGCAGGAGCAGGGGGTAGCCGGGGGAAGGGGCAGGGGAGAGGGGCAAGGCCTCCTCAGGCGGGAGGAGGTAGTGAAGGGGGAGAAAGACCCCGAGCTGGAGCCGGGGCCACTGCAGAGATGGAGAAGTCTCTTCGAGCCCACGCTGGGCCGCTTGCCAAAGCCCTCGAACCTGTCTCAGAATAACGCCCTTGAGTGAATGAGGCGTGAGGATTATCTTGTTGCACGCTTATCGGGACACTTAAAACGCACGTGCGATCCACCCATCCGTAACACAGTGTGGTCGTAGGTGTAATGACTGTGTAATTTCTCAGGCTGGAGAATCGGTCGGTGGAAGAGAACACTTTCTCTTGAGGAGGACCTGGGTTCCATTCCTAACACCCACAACGTGGCTCCCAGCCACTCGGACTTTGGCTCTGAGCGCCAGGACCTGACGCCTCTCTTGGCCTTGGTCACCAGGCACACACATGAAGTAATCAACTACCGTAATTTCACAGTAAGAATAGAGATGGTGTTTTTAATTATCTGAAATAACCAGAATACACTGAATATTTTTTGGTTTTTTGAGACAGGGTTTCTCTGTGTATGAACCCACAGAGATCCACCTCCCTCTGCCTCCTCCAGTGCTGGGATCACAGGTGTGTGCCACGACACCCGGCAAATATATTTATTGCTAATGATTGTAAACTCATATTGTTTGTTTTAATTTTCAAGTGATTTAAATTTATGCAGCACAGGCTGGCCTGGAGCTCCGCCTCCTTGTACTTCTCGCCTCCGGAGGACCCGAGGTTTAGGCATGTGCCGCCATTCTGGGACTTTTATTTTGTTTATGTTTTGCTGTGATGAGGATCTTGTGTTTTCACACTCCTCCTCCTCCTGTAACCCACGCCTCAGGCACGATAGGCAAGCCGTCTACACCAAGTTACATCCTCAACCCAGACATTGCTAATGTTGGGGCTTACTTCGTGCACTAGTGATTATAGGACATCTTAAATTTCAGCTCAATATGAGAAAAAAGAAATGTGTGTTTTTTTCTGTGTCAGTTCAGCTTGCTCAGGCCCCAGGTTCTGGACGGCAGGGTTCATGCAGTTTCCTCCTGGCAGGGTTTCCTGTATCAGCCAGGTCCCTTCTCTAAGTCTAGGTAAGCCCTTCCCCTCCTTACAGCTCCTTGCTGGCTCTCTGCACATTCACAATTAGGTAAAATATTGTTATTAGTGAGTCCCAAAGCCTCTAAGAAAGGTCTGTCTCTACTCTGACTTCTGTTCTCTTTTCAAGATGGAATTTGTCAACATAATTCGGTCTCCTGCCCCCGGATATGCTGTGCTGAGCAGCTCAGGCCGCCTCCCCTCATAGACTGCTGCTCCCTGGGTGACAGGCAGGCACCACCACGCAGGGCCCTCACAGCCGGCACTGTTATTACAGCACAAGCTGACAACCACTCTGCCCGCTGTTTATCATCAGAGTTCCCCCAGTGCCCAGGGCGTGCGTGCGCTCCATTCCGGTGTGCCCTCCCCCTGAACTCCATGTGAACAGCTCCCCTGGGACTGTGCGACTAGCAGCCCCAGCTGACAGGGTTTTCTGGGGAATAAACTGGCTTCAGCTGGGTGAGGAAGGCCACTCCAGTGGAAAATTTTACCAGGAGTCATCCTCGAATTATGTTTGGTTTGGTTTGGTGGATATTACTTAGTTTATTCATTAGAAAGAACAAAAACCTGATGGGTCTGTTTGTTTGTTTGTTTGTACCTCCTCTCCCCTGCAGCCAAGATTCTCTGTGTAGCCCTGGCTGTCCTGGGACTCTTTGTAGACCAGGCTGGTCTCCAACTCACAGAGCGCTGCCTGCTTGATGAGTCTTATATACAAAACAAGACGCTTCTTGTTTGCAAGGGTTAAATGCACTCTTTAAAAAGTTAAAGTGGGAACACGGACAACACAAAGCTGTTTCTCCCAGAAAAACACAGCGAACATGCACACAGAGTTTATTATGCACAGAGCCCTGCGCCTCGACACAGCTCCGACGAGAAAGCTCTTCGCCGTTAGAACGTTAGACCAGTTAGAATGTTAGGCTCCGTTTGGATCTCTGTATCTTAATCTTTTGTGCGTGCACTATCTCTGATAACACCACAGCAGTGGTTACTGCAGGGCCTTGCCGAGCCTAAGTTACCTGAACGCCTCTGAGTGAATTGCTCACTTACTGGACTGCGGTTTACAAACTCTGGCCAATGAACTGAATGTGGTCTGTCAAAGTTAGGTTTTTTTTGTTTTGTTTTGTTTTGAGACAGCATTTCCCCTTGTAGCCCTGGCTGTCCTGGAACTCACTCTGTAGACCAGGCTGGTCTTAAGCTCACCCAGATATGCCTGCCTCTGCCTCCCGGAGTGCTGGGATTACAGGCGTGAGCCATCACGCCCAGCTTTTTTTATTTTTTTTTTATTTTTTTTTTATGTGTATGGGTGTTCTGCTGACACGTATGTCTGTATACTCGTGTGCAGGGTGTTCAAGGAGGCCAGAGGAGGGCATGGGCATCAGTCCAGCTCTTACCCCAGTCTTCTTGGCATAAGTTTTCTGACTCAGATTCTGGGCATGGATCCACCTTATAGTTGAATGGACATCACCTTACATTAAGGTTTAGTGTTTTGGCTTGTTCATTGGTTGAGAAACAGTCTGTAGCCCAGGCTGGCCCCAAATGTGTGGTCAGCCTTCAGTCTCCTGAGTGCTGGGAGTGCAAGTGTGTACCGTCATGCCGGGTACAAGTATTTGTTAAAATCTTCTTCTCACATCTGTTTCTTCCAGGAACATATATCCAATCTACCGTTAATCCACGCCGAGTTTGAGGACGTGTTTTGTGTCAGAAGAATGATGATAGCATCTATGTTACTGTAGAATAAAGGTTTTTGAAGCTGAAGCAGTTAGGGAAAGACTTGACCCTAGGCTCTCAGATCATGTGGGAATGCCAAGAGCAAGGCCGGAGAGGGGCTGTGAATGGCTGTCATGCGTGTAAGGGGCAGCTGTGGCGTCCTGCTCAGTTGGAGCGAGGACTGTGGAGGATGCTTAGTGCGGTTCATCTCTGAGGGAGTCCCAGGGGCAAGTGCCCTCCATGACCACTGCTTGTCAGCACCTCCCCCACTTCAGCCTTAACTCACCTGCTTTCCTGTGACTTCCCTGCAGCGTTTCTCTGGAAGGTCAGTGGGAACCGTCAGGAAGCCAGCATCCTTCCCGACCACCAGTGACATCCAACACTAAATCATTGTCCTTCCTTCTGTTTTCACCCAAGTGTTTGTTTTTAAAAGAACATGCTCTAAGCTAGGTATGGTTGTGACCATCTGTAAACTCCCACACTCGGCATTTGAGAGGTGGAGTCTCAGTGTCTGCAGTTCAAGGTCATTCTTGGCCAGTTTGAGGCCAGTCTTGGATAACCATAGCTCACAAAGCAAAACAAAACACCTGTATATGCTCTCCTTCCCTCCTCCGTCTCTCTCTCCCTCTCTCCCTCTCCTTCTCCCCTACTCCTTTGTTTGGATTTTGTTTATTTTGAGACAGGGTTTCTCTGTGTAGCTCTGGCTGTCCTGGAACTTGCTTTGTGGACCAGGCTGGCCTCGAATTTACAGAGATCCACTTGACTCTGCCTCCAGAGACCTGGGGTTAAAGCAGCGTGCCACCACTGCCCAGCTTGAGGAAGAAGAGGCAGAGGCATCAGAAGGTCAGGCCAGCCTAAGCTCCCCAACTCAACAAACAAACAAACAACAACACGGGCTGGAGATGCTCACAGGTGGACACATGAAAGATCCTGGTTTTCTAGTTCCAGCACCAAAGAAAAGGGGATCGGATGTGGGTGCTGAGAATCCTAGTTGGGTCCTACGGAAGGGCAGCTTTCCTTTCTCCCTCCTGCATGTCCTGCCTCTCTCCTAACAGTGCTCTATTTTACTTCCTAAGTCCTCCTTCCCCAGTCTATGCAAGAGAGAAAATGGAGGCTTGTCTTTCTGAGTGTGACTTAAGAACACTTTATTGTGTATATATAGTATGTTTTCTTTCCCTCCCTTCCTCCCTCCCTCCCTCCCTCCCTTCATCCCTCTCTCCCTCCCTCCCTCTCTTCCTTCCTTCCTTTCTTTTTTTCATAACAAGGCTTTATTATTTTAGTCCACTGGCCTTGAACTCACCTAGATCCATCCGCCTTTACCTCCAGAGAGTTGGTGTTAAAGGCATGGCTGCCACACCAGGGCAAAACATTTTAAGATTCACCTGTTGATGAGCGGGTAAACTGGTTCCACAGCTTACAGACGGTGAGCAGTGCCATGATAGCTAGGTGCTCTTCCTGTGGCTAGCACAGGCTTCCTTTGGATTTGAGACCCCCCTGCCTGAACTACTCAAAATGTCACACGGGGCCCCTTCTCTGCTCTTTGCTTGTAATAGGGTCTCATGCTTTCCCAGCAGGTCTCAAACTGTCTCTGTACCTGAGGATGACCTTGAACTTCTGATCTTTCTGTGTCTTCCCCTAAGCGCTGGACTGTCAGCCTCCCACCACCATGCTCAGTTTATGCTGGAGATCCAGTCTGCAGCTTCGGGTGCTAGGACAGGCACGCTGCCCCCTGAGTTCCACCCACGGCCTTCCGCGAGTGACAAGAGAAAGTGGGTTCCAGCTGGGACGTGGTTGTCAGCCGGAACCAGTGAGGCTCCCGGAAGTTTCTCTATTCAGCATTTGCTTCTTCATTCGAACATTCAGAAGATGAAGACATTCAGAACATTCAGAAGAAGATGAAGATGAGTGTGGTCCCCAGAACCCATGTGCAAAGCAAAGTGTAGTGGTGTGTGTGTATGTATGTGTATATATATACATATATATGTATGTATATTACATAGTATACATGTATACATGCACACACACACATGAATATTTGTGTATATATGTATATATGTTACATACTATACATATATACATACACATATGTATATATATGTATATATATATGTTACACAGTATGTAACACAGTATACATACATAGTATGTATACACACACACACACACACAGTGCCAGGGAGGTGAAAACAGGAGGATTGGCACTTTAAGGCTGGCTTTAGCTATACAGCGCTTGCCTCGAAACACCAGAAACACACAGCACACAAACAAACAGCGAGTGACTAGATTTTTTTTTTTTAATTTTATTTTTTTCTTATCAGAAGATGTTATTTTTAAGTATATTCCTTCCTTCAGTTTCTACTAAACACTAGCACGTCCCTGAAGGGGTACACAGCTCCCCGGTCTCAGTGCCTTTATTTCCCTTGGGAGACTCTCCTTTGCTCCATTGTCAATGTGGCTGGACAATCTGTTAGCTTGGGGATCATCAACCCTTTAATTCCGAAGGGCACAACAGAACGTGTGTAGCCGGGAGGGGCACGCCACCTCTCCAGAGCCGTGTCTACAGAGCGGCCCTCGGGTGAGGACGAGTCTGTACAAGGAAGAGCGCGCCAGAAAACGGAAGAGCGGAGAAAGGGTGGCAGGACCAAGCAAACAAAGTCTGAGTGAAAAGACCACAAGGAGGCCTGCCACTGTGCATGCTAATTTAGAAAGTGAACCCCTTAATGTAACATTCACACGTCGTCAAGAAGTGGCCCATTTAGACGCTATCAGTCCTTCGGTACACAAAGGGGTGGGGTGCTGTGGCTCTCGCCCACTCAGCAGTGCTAACTAGTGTGCACCAGGCCTTGAGTTTGATCCCAGCGTTGCACAAACAGGCTTTCCCTGTCACACCTGTAGTCCTCGCACTCAGAAGTTCAAGCTCACCCTCTGCTCTACAGTGGGTTCAAGGCTAGCTTGAACTTGTCTCCAGCAGGAACACAAAGACAGAGCTGATGGCCAAGGGGGAAGGACCACGCAAAGGCCTGATGACCTAGTGTGACCCTGGGGTGCAGGCGGCAGGGACACAGAACTGGCAAGTTATCGTCTGACCCGTGCACACGCGTTGCGGCCTGCACCTCTCTCACTGCAATAACATTATTACAGTAAGTGAAACATATATGTTTGCAAAGAGTGAAGTGTATTGGTAGTTGTTCATTGCTCCAAAATTCATTTTCAGTTTTGGGAAGTCCAGGACGGTGTTATTCTGTAAGTTTTTTTCTTGTTAAAACTAGGGTAATCAGTCTTGAGGCAGTCAAACCAGTTTGATGGTGCCCCTCCCACTTCTTCCATCAGAAGCTGGTTTCGGACCTTCCTGCTGGTTGGTCGAGGGTTAGAGTTGGGTTGGCAGGGGCCACTGTGGGGGTTCGGGGTTGTGCTGGATGGACTGGAGCTTTGCAAAGGCCACAAAGAAATTCTCTAAGCAGAAATGAAGGCTGGGTAAATAAAGTACCTGCATTTTCTCTAGTTTCTATGTCGCACTGAACCTAGTAGAATGAGATCTCGGCAGACAGCTAACAACCCACAGAATAGGTTGCCTGTTCAGGGAGGGCGGGCAGGATAAGGTGAGGAAGGCTGCTGCCTTTTTTATTTTTATTTTTTAAGATTTACTTTTTATTTTATGTGTGTGTGTTTGCCTGCATGTATGTATGTCTATGCACCATGTGTTTGCCTGCATGTATGTATGTCTATGCACCATGTGTTTGCCTGCATGTATGTATGTCTATGCACCATGTGTTTGCCTGCATGTATGTATGTCTATGCACCATGTGTTTGCCTGCATGTATGTATGTCTATGCACCATGTGTGTGCAGTGTCCTCCAAAGCCAGAGAGGGTCTCACATACCCCTGGAACTGGTTGGCTGCCTTGTGGGTGCTGGGAATTTGAGCAGGTCCTCTGGAAGAAGAGTCAGTCCTCTTAACTGCTGAGCCATGTCTCCAGGCTGCTGCTATTTTTGTCTTCAGACAATGCTGACCAAACTTTTGATTTTATGAGCTCCCATGTAGGCCCTGAAAGATTTCACTGATAAAAAGTCACCAGGACTTATTTGAGAACTCAGTTAACTAACTACAGAGGTCAGAACACTGTGAAACTACTAACACAGAGACAAAGGATGTATTGAGATGGAAATCAAGAGCACTTGATAGTCTAGGCGCAGTTGAAGGGTTCCCTGAAGGGCCCAGGGTGATGGGTGTGTTACAGGAGGTGGGATGGCATTCACTAACTCTGTTCTCTGTAGCCTGGTGGGAACTTTGTGTAGCCTTCTTCCCCCCAATGCAGAGAGGAAGTCGACAGCTTGGGGACCTCATCAGGCAGCAGAAACGGACACCAGTTTGCTCTGGTTTGTGAGTCCTAGTGTTAGTATTTAGGCAGCCTGCTTCTGGGTTGCCTAGTAAGCTATGATGTCATCATGTGTCGCCACCAAACAGACCTGGTAGACCGCGTAGACTGTCCGGCAGGCACAGTTCGGCTGAGCAGAAGCTGTAAAAGGACCCCTGCCTCTTACCTCTCCCTCTCGCTCTTGTGCTCTCTTTCTTGCTTTCTCCCTTTCTCTGTCTGGGCGCCCCCCTGCCCTCCCTCTATCATGTTTCCCTCTCTCCTTCTCTCTCTCTCTCTCCATCTCCATCCAGTACACCTCTTTCATATAGTATCTGTTGTGCACATCATCACTCCACCTAGTCATCTTACTTGGTGGACAGCTCATGAGCAAAGAGTAACCCACTGTCAAGAATGATCTCTGCAGAGAACAACAGGAGCCAAACCTGCTGGACAGGCCTTTCATTTTGGCAATCTGGAGGCAGATCTCTGTGAGTTTGAATCCAGACTGGTCTACACAGTGATTTCCAGGCCAGCCAGGGTTACTTAGTGAGACCCTGTCTCAAATGAAACCAAACATCCTAGTCCCTCTAAAGCAACAATAGAAGCAGAGAAAACAAAGAACAGAAGGGGAAAAAGAAACAAAATAAAGAAAATATGCCCTCTTCTGCTTTAAGAAATAAATAGGATCTTTATATAACTTTCTAAGACTGTCACAGATGCTCATCAGATAGCGTAGACACTGAGCAGATAAGCTCCAGAAAATGGCTTTCGCATTTTCCCCAAAATTTTAAAGTAATCATGCTTTACACATTGTAAAAGTGGCTTGCTCTTATTAGGTACTGATTGCTGTAGCCTGCCAAGCTAAGAGCTTTACTAGAAACTTCTTGGTATAAACATTTTACAGATGAAGAATGGCAAAGTTCAATAACTTATTCAATAATTTCACAGGAGCAGTTGTAATGGCATGCCTGTGATTCCAACACTTGAGAAGCAGTGTAGGAAACTCACCATGGAACTAGACCTTATACTCAGAGTCCAAGGTCATTCTCAGCTGCCAGACTGGCATACATGCGACTGTTCCTTAAGAAATCAAAGTAACAACAATAACCACAAAACCTATGCAAAAAAAAAAAAAAAAAAAAAAATCTCTTCCCCAATGCATTCAGCAGTCAGTGGCCGAAGCAGCATTTCTATGAGGTGTCCTGTGTAAAGCTCGTAGTTACCCGTTACACAGCTTTACGATGCTGATGGTAGCGGCCACATCTTGTCAGATGGACAATAGCCTAAAACCATGCTTTAGTAATCCAATGCAACAGGTTATGGTTACTAATGTCATGCTTAGAGGCCAGTGCAACAGCGATGTTAGTGACACATGCTCCCAGTGGAAAAAAGCCGCTTCGAGTCTCTTCAGAACAGTCTTGTTGATAATACACCCTTTAAACAGAACACATGCCCATGCCAGCTTAACCAAGACGATGAGCATAGGGGTCTCATTCTCCTCCTCCTTCCATAGCTTTTCTGAATTTTCAAAATTTTACACAGTTAACATTAATTTTTGGTGGGGGATTGAGACAGGGTTTCTCTATGTAGCCCCGGCTGTCCTGGAACTCCCTCTGGAGACCAGGCTGGCCTTGAATTTGGAGATCCATCTACCCCTGGGATTAAAGGCGTGCATCACCACTGCCTGCTTCTTTTGTTTTTTTAGAAATAGGGTCACACTCCGTAGCTTAGGCTGGCTTCCAGCCCTCAAGCCTTTTGAGAGCTGGGATTGCAGCTGCACAGCAGTCACATGCCTTAGTTTTGTAAAGCACAAGAGAGGAATACAGTAAGCAGAGTAACAGACACACAGTCATTTCATGGCAGATTTCATGGGGAAGGGAGCTAGGAAAGCGGCTGCCGTGTCGGTGCAGGCAGATTCGCCTCATAACTTTCTGTCAGTCAGTACCCCTTCCCGGACCGTGACAGAGCACAACCACTTCCTGGGCATTTTCCTCCCCGTGTGCTTCCTCCCTGGCTCCACCCCCTTGCACAGGATACCTTAGGAAAGCATCGGATTTAGTTTGCTCTATTGCATTTTCAGAGCACACTTTTCTTTTCATTCTCGGTTTCGGCGGGTGGCCTGAGCTGCCACGGCCCCTGCGTCCGCCCTCTTAGTAGCTGGCATCAAGAGGAATCTTAAGGGGGTGGGAGGAAGGTCGGTGGGCAAGCACTGCATGAGAAACTGTGCGGCCAGCAAACCTGGGTGCAACAGCTTCCGCATCAGCCACCCTGCGTTCCTCTGTAAGATGCACGGGTCACACTATAGAGTGAAACTATTTGGAAAAACCAAAACAAACAAAAAGCAAGTAATCAGTGTTAACTGTAAAGTTCAGAGAAGCTCTAAAATGGTGGGAGGCAGAGACAGGGAAAGCCCTAGCAGCTCATGGGCCAGCACACACAGACAAGGCTGACCCTGTCTCAAAGAAGGCAGAGGGTTGACCTCTGACCTCCACACACCGCTGAGATGAACACAAATGTGTGAACACATGTATGGATATGTATGTTACGAGACACATCTGCAAGGCGCCCTCACCCACACTATCTACATGTCTGTATTTGAAATTTCCCCTTTTTACTTTCTGCCTTGTTGTACATCCTTGCCTTCACTCACTTAGTGAGTGACAGGAACATTACTGCCCTGCTCAGGCTGCTCTCAAACTTCTGGGCTCCGAAGTCGGCTGTCCTGGAACTCACTATGTAGTCCAGGCTTCGAACTCACAGAGATCCTCCCCCAGTGCACCACCACACCAGGCTTATATCTGGGAACTTAAAGAACAATAAAGTCTTTTTGCTTGGGGCCAGCTGGGGGCAAAGTCTGATGAGCTGAATTGCCTGAACCCCACTGTGGCTGGGAAGAGCAGCCCCCTGTAGCTGTCTTCCGTCCGTCTGACGTGACGGGCAGTTGTGTCCACCCACACATCATGTCACGTGCACAATCACCCACACGTGTGGGCTTGCTCTGCCCACCTTGCTAGCCTTGGCTAACAACGGCCATGGAAGAACCAGAAGCCAGAAAAGGAAGATCTTTTCTTGGTTCTCGTCCCCCTGTAACGGGGACACAGAATGAAGTGAGTGTGTTACTGTTTGGGGTAGCTGATGACTGGGTTCTACTGCAGCTCCTCTCACCTCCTTTCCCAGGATTTCAGTTCACAGAAGTTTCTTTCTTTCAGGCTTTATCGTTTTGACTCCTGTAACTAGAAATGGCTCTTCAGTACTTCTAAGTGTTACTTTCTGTATTAGTGTTTTCTCACCTAAGTGAAATGACATCAGCAAAATTCGTTTTATGGGGCATAAACACAAAGCTCTACTGACAACCTCCATTAAAGAAAGTCTAACGCACAGAGCAGCAAAGCCCTAACGCACAGAGCAGCAAAGCCCTCCTAGCCTTACTGTACAGCGCACAACAACTTCCCCAACCACTTCTACTGTAGTTCCGTTAATCTCAATTATACTCTGGAAATTATAGTTATAATGTAAATTGTAATTTCTAGCTCATTATCTACATTTGCTTTAGAAATCAAGTGTTTAAAAGTTTTATCCCAGGCTGGTGTTGTCATTAGTATGACATCTAATGAATGTATTTTCCTTTCCTTACATAGAGCTCTTGTATTTTCCTCCTCATTTAGAGAGCTAATGTCTTTAGGAAGACTGTCAGGTTGTCCAGAGTCAGCAACGCCGTGCTATTTCCAGGAGTCTTATAGGTGGTGCTCACCAGCTTCATATGGGCTGATTTTAAGTGACACTCGACTTAGCCCGGAGCAGCGAAGGGCTCCTGCTTCCTGTCCCCACTCAGGAGGTTGATGCAAGGGGGTTGCTTAAGCCAGGGGTTCAAGACCTGCCTGGACAACAGAGCGGGACTTCAGTTTGATAAACCGATACCCCTAACAGCAGGTCCTCATAAAGCCAGAGCCGTGGCACGTGCCTGTTACCCTGGCATGGGAGGTCATTGCTGGAGAATGGAAAACTTGAAGCCAAGCTATCTATATGCTAAGAGCTGGCCTAAAAATAACAAATGAACAAAACCCACTGCACACAAACTGCATAAATCTCATTAGACCCATTGTTACAGATGTCCTCAAAGGACCATCATGAAATCAAATAAAAAAATGAATGATCCTAGTGGTTATTGCCTTGGTCTCATGTAAGAATTAGCTAGAGGCAGTGTGGTGGCTCAAGCCTGAAATCTCAGCACTTGGGAGTCAGAGGCAGGCAGATCCGGAGTTCAAGGACAGTCTGGTCTACATAGCAAATTACAGGCCAGCCACGGCTACACTGTGAGACCCTGCCTCAAATGAAACACAATATAACACAACACAACACAACAAAAGAAACAGAACTAAGAGAAAAAAAAAACAAACAAAAGAATCACCAAGGGAGTCATAATAAAATCTTGATGTCTGGTTCTTATTCATGATTTTGATTTAATGGGTCTAGGCACTGAGATTTTTTTTTTTTTTGAAGTTTTAACTTATTTACTGCATTGATGTTTTGCCTGCATGTATGTCAGTGTGAGGGTGTCAGATGTTGGAGTTACAGGTGTGACTGTATGTAGGTGCTGGGAACTGAACCTGGGGCTATCTGGAAGAGCAGCCAGTGTTTGTAACCTGTGAGCCATCTCTCCAGCCTGGCACTGAGATTTATAAAGGTTCTGGGTGATGTTAAAGGTTCACGGGAGCCGCGCTGGACAGAGTGTGCTGTTGGTAGTCATGACCCCGGCAGGTGCCTGGGGCGCTGGCAGGGTGGCCAGCAGGGAGGGCAGGGCGATGTGGAGTACAGTGTGAGGGGTGGAGCTCCCTCCTGTCCTGCCGCCTCTGCCCCCAACCCTGCCCCACCCCACGCTGCCCCATGTCATGTCCAGCCTGAATCTGAGCAGCAACAAAAGCTCTGACATGAAGAATGGTTCATTTGGTCAAAAGACTTCCAGGATCTGTGCTGCCACCACCAGAAACCCTGTTGATGTCTGTGACCATGGTGCTACGGGCAGGATGGGCGGGGAAGCTTCTTTGCGGGGGTGCTGTGACTGAGAATGAGAATGCAGTGACAGACTGCAGTGACTGAGAAGGAGAGACGCTGATGACCTCTGCCACTCCACCCCAAAACAAGGGTCCAGACACGAAGCCACTGGAGGGAGCCCTTAGAAACGGCAGTGAAGATGCTGCAGTGCCTTTCCACAGCGGGCTTCTGGAGGGGTGCAGTGCCGAAGGCCTTGGGCCTCTTCAAGGGCCGCTGCCAGGACTGACCATGCTCCAGTGAGCTCACGGGCCACACAGACGACTCGGTGCTTCCTTTCCTTTCTTCCCTTTGTCGGGGGCACAGATGTGGGAGGGTGGACCTGGCAGGACTGGGAAGCAAGTGTGATCTGGTGAGTTCTATAAATTTCCCACATAATTAATAAAAATGTCATATTGGGGAAAATAAAAAGGTTCCAGGTGAATGTAAAACCCATCACTGAGACCCACTGAACTAGGCTACGACAACTCAAGATGGCGTTTTCTATCCTTGACGTTAACTGCTCACGGAACAAAGGTGATGACATACTCATTGCCTGACCACTGTTGAAGAGCTATGTGCAGCATACAGCAATAGCTTATTTCTGTATATATGTTATACATACATATGGTTACAGCTAAACAGTATCTGCTTCCAAACTCCTTCTTAAAGCTATCGTGCCAGGATTCTATGAGGAGATGGCATTGATACTTTATCTTAATGTTGTCTACATTCCGAGTAAAACTAATTGCCCAACTCCAACGGACACTTTCATTACACACAGTGTTTCCTACTCACACTCGTGGGATTTACAAACAGTAAGAGACCGCAGCCCCCCAATTCCGCGCGGTGGCCGGTCCCTGAAGCATGGGTGGGGGTTGCAAGCGTCTAGTGACTGTAAGAGGCTAGGAAAATTCCGTTTCCTTATGGCTCAAAACCTTCTCACGGCTGACTAGAACTTGGTCCCGGAGCAAGTTTACCACAGTCTGCCCCATCTTTTTAGCTTCACTGCTAGCTTCAGGTCAAATAAACAATTGGCTCTTCCTGGGTTCGCTTCTGAGCATGTGTTAGCGCCTGATTTAGCTCCTCACACCTATTAGGACAGCACTGTGTCACTAAGCTACATGACCACTACGGCCCTCGCCCCACTCCCTCACAGCAGCCCCCTCAGCCTGTGAGTGTGACCCCTTTGGGGGTCACAGATCAGATGTCCTACAAGCAGATATTTATAAGAACAGCAGCAAAATTGCAGGTATGAAGTAGCAACAAAATAATTTTGTAGTGTGGGGGGGTCCTGAAAACCTGAAAAACTGTGTGAAGGGCCGCAGCGTTAGGGAGCTGGCAAGCCACCGCCTTACAGGGGGCGCCCTGAGGAGTGAGGTGCAGCCAGTGTGACTGACTGCTGGTGGCCAGTGTGCATCCGCAGTAAGTCACGGCAGATGCTTCCCCTCCCTCAACGCCATCTTCACGTTCATTTAGTGCATTTGAGATGCGCATGTGTTCCTTTGCAGAGAAAATACCCTGGAGCGCTTGTAAGGAAATGGCATGTTTCTTTAATACAACTAATCCCAGCTCTTTCTTAGGAAGAAGGGAAGTCCTAATGCCACACTCTTCCACCTTATAACCCCAAATGTGACGACTAAACACAGTGACACTGCCCTCGGCAACATGCAGGCCCAGTTATAGCTAACATGCAGCCTGCCTGTGACCTGCAGGATTTGAAAGTTTGTCCTCTGGACAAAGTGAGGGTAGCTCAAAACTTGAGAATTTGTTTTACCTGATGTTTGGTCTTCCGTCTAGATGACAAATAACTCAAAATACAGTTGCTTAAATCAACAAGTATCTAACGTATTTCGGAAGTTCTCTGAGTCAACAGGTTCTAGGTGCGTGTTGAGACCTGTTGGCTGGGACTGTAGTCGTCTCTGGGCTGAGACCAGCATTAAAGCTGGCTCTGTGCACACGGCAGGGGGTGGGTACAGCTGTTGGCCGACAAACAGCTGATGTTGGCTGACAGGCCTTGATTGGTTTCTCCGTGGCTTCTTGAAAGAGCTTGGGTCCTGGGAGAGCCTGCTCTACGCATGCCACTGTATGCCGAAGCAAGCTTTCTCCTCTACTTTGGAGACTAGCAAGCAGTTCAAACAGTCTACTCCCCAGTCTTGATCCTTGTATGAAGAGTAAATGTGTCCTTTCAGAGGAAGCCCTGCCCTTTCTGACTTCAGCTGGACAGGGATTTCAGACTGTAACTGGCAGATGCAGTTTCTGTCTCCAGTGGTATGCACTTGCGTGAGCTGCAGTGTTACCGGCTTGTAGCTCAGCAAGAGTTCTCGACTGAAGCATGCTCACTGTCCTGAGTTCCAAATGCAGCACTGAATAAAGGCTGTAGTGTTGGAGTGCCGTGTCATAGGAGAACATCTCATTGCAGACTAGAGCAGAAGGAACAGCACATAGCAGCTGCCTGCTTACACAGTACTCAAGAACAGAACAGGAGGTAGGTGTGGGAGCATGTACTTTAATCCACACTCAGGAGGCTGAGGTAGGATTGACACAGTCTTGGGACCAGCTTGGGCTATAGAGTGAGTTTCTAGGCAGCTTAGGTTTCACAAGTCTTAAAAAACCCACCCAACCAGCCAGAGTCAGTAATCAGGACTACTAACTTTTGAAGCTTTCTTTACTAATAGAAATAATGTCTGTGTGACCTTCCGGGGTTTCAGGCCTGGAGAAAACTCATCCTGCTTCTCTGGGTCAGCCACACGTATGTGCATGTGAGCAACAGTACATGGGGCAGTAGTTCCAGGCACGGCTGTAGTTACAGAAGAAAAGGTCTCAGATTTAGAGGGAGTGAGTGGGAGGCACAGGTAGAGCTGGGAAGAAGAGGGGAGTGGGAATGATGCAAATACAGGACTCCTGTATGAAAGTTTGGAAAAACCGTGAGAAGTAACTTGAAAAATGTTTGACTTTCATACAAGAGGAGGCAAGTTAGAGACTTGAATTTTCAGCCCATGCTTTCATAAGCTGTGCTAAAGAAGAGTTAAAATTCAAGCTCCAGAGGTATGCATTGGTACACTGCTGATCACACAGGCTGTACTTTCCCATAGGTTATCATTTAACCTATATTTGTAAAAAAATGCCAACAAGTTACAATTGGGTGGATTGTTTCCTGATAAAAGAAAATTCCATCCCATCTCTGCTCTCAGGTTTTCTTTGTATGCAGGTAAGAGTTCATAGATGATAATCTTGATCTCAGTATGAAACTACATTCTTTCTGCTTGAGTTCTTTCTGAGTTATGAAGAAAGCTTCCTGTTCTGAGTTCTGAATTCAGCCTCCCTCCTCTCTTTCTGTACTGGGGACTGAAGCCAGGATCTCACACATGCTAGGCGAGCATTCTTTACCACTGAGCTACATATATTCCCAACTGTTAAAAAAACAAAAAAAATATTATTTTGTGTGAGTGACTGAAGTGCATGTATGTATCACATGCCTGCCCAGTGTCCACACAGGTCAGAAGAGGGTCAGATCCCTGGAACTGGAGTTACAGATGGTCACACTGGGAACAACAAGGGCAACAGGTGTTTTTAACTCCCGAGTCAACTCACCAGCCCCTCCAACACCAACATACCGTTTTTGAGACAGATTTTTGAGATAGGCTTTCATTAAGTTGTCCAGGTAGGTCTTGAATTTGAGATCATTCTTAGGTGAAATTAGAGGCTCGAGCCGCCACACCCAATCTCTCTCTTTTGTTTACTGCTACGGTTTCAATATATGCTTAAGAAAAGATAGAAATAATCTTTGGACTTAATTCCAAGACATTGATATCAGATATAAATTAGATGGCAATAAAAAGCTGGACTTTGAACTTACAGAAGGTAAGCTAAGTTCCCCTGCCTATTTTCTCTTTTTCATTCTCCCATTTTCTCTCCTCTTCCTTCCTCCCTTGTGTGTACCATGCGGCTCAAACAGTACTATAATCAAACAGTACTATAAACTTGGCTGTTGATATCTCATATGAAGACTTCTGACTAGACAAACTTCCATTAATAACATCAAACATAACTGATAAAACTGTTTCTCACATCAAAGCATCCTTTATACAGAATTTCCCTCACTTCAAATGGTAGCAAAGACTTTCCGGCTGGAAGAATTAAAGCAGCTTACGTCAGTGTTTGATAATCTGCACAGTATCGTGTACATAGAGTGTTTACAGTATATATTTTGTTGAGCAGTCTATGGAGCGATGGGCAGCAGAGCCCAAAGCACCCTCAGTATGCTGCACATCTCCGAGGCAATCTACAGGGGCTGCACGTTAGCCGGGGCTGGGCTAGCTCAAGTTTCCTCTTCTGCTTTCATTCTGCTTCTTTCTGCAGTAAACTTCCAAATAAAAGCAGGAGGTGGCAAAAATGCTAGAAAAAGATTTTAAAAAGTGTATAATTTGTTTTTAAGTAGTTAGTTGTTTTGTATCTACTTTTGGTTCCATAAAAAATGCACAAGACACAAACCATGTCCTAAATCCTTTAGACTCTGACCATACCGTGAGGGATTTTCATTCTTGCCATCTGCCTCTTATTGGAAGCTATTTATCCAACAAATTGTTAGTACCTATAAACTAGATGTATTATCTTCAACTCTGTCTAAATCCAAGGAAGCACGATCTTACCAGAGTGAGATACCAGGGTGGCTTAATCATGCCTCCCACATTCAAAACAGAGATGGTGAAAGGCCAAGTGAATGTTCTCTTGATCCTGCAGGGGCCTTTCACTCCCTTATTTCAGACTTACTGAGATCTGAGGTGTTTCGTTATATTTTTCAGGGATTCCAGCAACAGGCCACAGATGTTACCTCTAACCCAAAAGTTCACAAATCAGCAAGTCACAAAATCAGCGAAATGTCTGCCTTATCTTTAGAATATGTACACCCATTTTGAGGCAACTGAATTCCCTTTAAAAAGCAGCTTTTCGAGTATTTTAAAAAGGTTTACTTCTAAGGACACTTCTTTGTTAGAATCTTTTACTCTTGCTTCTCAATATCCGTGAGACAGTTAAAACTGTCTACTTTTCAAAGATGTTTGAAATAACTCATTTTTCAGTGAACCATTCATTTCTCAAGCCAAGCTAAGAGTACTTCCTTTTACTTTACCCCGTTCATTTTCAGAAACCCGGGGGTATTTTAAACACGTACTTTCTCCCAGAGAATACTAATAGGTGGAAAATGCTCCTTTAATTTTTTTTTAAACTGGTGCACCAGGATCAACGCTTCGCCCTTAGCAGTGGCCGTGGAGAAAATGACAGAGGAGCAACATGACCAGACGATCTGTGCTGCTTTCAACACCTGTCTATTCTGTTTGAGGCAACCCGACAGCGAGGCGAACTTTCACTCTGGAAAATCGAGAGGGACCCCTTCCCCGTGGTTCCTGCGTGCAGCGGCCCGCGTGCATCCTGTTCCCCGCAGCGTGGGGGCCTCCCGGGCGGCAGCTCGAGGCTGGGTGCTCCCGGCGGCGGCCCAGCCAGGGACCTGGGGGCCGCGGCGCCACCGCCCCACGCCGTCGGCTGCCTCAGGCGTCCTGTCCGAGTCCTACCGGAGGACACCTTGACGACTTGGGGCGGGAGGCGCGCGGGAGCAACGCCGCGCCACCTGAGCAGCGCGCTCCCGCGGCGCCCGCCCGCGTGGCACCTCCCGGAAGCGCGCGCCCGGCTCCCCGGCGCCCCGCGGTGCCCGGGCCCGCCCGCGCGCCCCCGCCCGCTCGCGCACGCGCACGCCGCGCCCGGCGGCCCCCGGCGCTGTCATGGCGGCCGCGGGGAGCGGCCTCAGCGGGCGCACGGGGGCGGTCCCGCGCGCCGCGGCCGGGCGAGCCGAGGCCGGAGCGTCCCGTCAGCCCCACCCCGCCGCGGCCCGGGTCGCGGCGTCGCCGGCGCCCGCAGCAGCCGCTCCCGCGGGGGCCGAGCGCGCGGAGCCCCGGGCGGCCTAGGAGCGCGCGGAGCCCCGGGCGGCCCTCCCTCCCTCCCTCCCTCCCGCCGGGCCCGCCCCCCGCGGCCGGCACACGCCCCCCGCGCGCCTCACCGTGCTCAGGTGCCCGCGAGGTGCCGCTCCGCCCCCCGCGCCGAGCGCCGGGCACGGTCCCGCCCCGCTCCCGCCCTTTCCTGCCCTGGATCGCGCTGCGCCCCGGCGGGCGGAGGACGAGGCCGGAGCGTCGGGGTGAGCAGCAGCCGCGGCCGTCGCGGTCCCCGTCCCCCTCCTCTGCCGGGCGCCCTCCCCGCCGCGCACCTGCCCGCGCCCGCCCCCGGGAGCCGCCCGCCCGGGCCCCGCCGGCTCGCCCCGCCGTCCCCGCGGTCCCTCCGCGGTCCTCCCCGGGGAGCCGCGGCCCCGCGCCCTCACCCTCGTCTCTCTTCCTCAGGCTTCGGCGCTGCGGTCGGCCTGCGGGAGGGCTGGACGGGCGCTCCCGGGGAGGAGGTGGCGGCGCCGGGGGCGCGCTCAGCAGCTGCGGCGGGGACCCTCGGCGCTCGCGCCGCCCGCGGCCCGGAGCCCCCGCGAACCAGCCATGGCCGGCGACGACGGCCGAGCCCCGTCCCGGCCGCCGACGGGTGACGACGGCGGCGGCGGGGAGAGCCCCGACGGGGGCGCGCTGTCGCTGAGGCCGGGGCTCCCCATCAGGGGCGTGCGAATGAAGTTCGCCGTGCTCGCGGGCCTGGTGGAGGTCGGAGAGGTGTCCAACAGGGACATCGTGGAGACCGTGTTCAACCTGGTGAGTGCGTGAATATTTCACGAGCGTCTACTTTTCCCGGTGAGAGGCCGGGGTCAGGTGCCTCACTCAGTCTAATGGCTTTTTCCGCGGGCGGACAGAGAATGCTGCGTGACCTAAATGCAGCAGTTGCTTGCATCTCAGTTTAAAGAGAGTTGTGCAAGATGGGACGCTTCGAGTTTTGAATGTGAGGTGACCTGTGTGTTGATGTGGAGTACGATGTGAGTGCGAGTGTGTGTGGTCAGGTGCTGAGCGGAGAACTTGGCTGTAATGGTTCCCCTTTGGAGTGTCTGCAAGGCACGCTGCGCTTCTCCGTATCATCTTAAATACCTGACTTTTGGACTTGACAGCTACTGTGAATCTTTGCCTCAGTTGTGTTTTGCCGTAGTTAGTTGCACGGACTTCCTGTCCATGCTGCTAACAGAAGCCTAACGTTGCCTTCTTTTAGTTTTAGCTAGTTTAGGTTTAGAACTAACTAGCCAAGCTTATGTTGTGGAGTGAATTTAGGGTTATAGTTAAGGTGATCTTGTGATTGAATGGCCGTCTGAGAAAGGCCCGAGGCAGCCAGTGTGAGTCTGTCCTTTGGTAAACTCATGTTTAGTAATGAAACAGACTTGATCATTGCAAGTTGTGGCTCTGCCGTGGTAGGCTGTGATAGGAGACACTTTTTCCTCCAGTCAGTTGTTAGAAATTATCTTTAGTGGAGCCTTTTTAGACTTTAATTCTCTGTTGCTTCTCAATTTAAAAGAATCAAAAGGGAATTTGGCTTTAAAATCAGTTCCTCGCTTTCCCTCCACCAGTGTTAGAGGATAAGCCATGCTGCCAAGCGTGAGAGTGTGATAGTTGTAATAACTGCTCAGCAGCCATCCTTTTTGCCTCTGTATTTTCAAGGTTAGACTTGTTTAACTGCAGGCAGTCACTTATTTCCTTCATTAGGCCTTTACTGGTAGTCTGCTCATTCCGATACAGATTCTGCAATGACAAAGTATGTAGGTGAAAATCAGTTACTTTTGAAGCATGAGAGCTTTAAATCATTTTATTTTTTTACTAGATTATTGTGCTGTGGCTTTCGATATAAATTCTGACAGACATATGCACACACACATTTTGGAACTATGTGTTATGGAAATGACCAAATACATAAAAATGTAGGCTAAGTGTAGTGACCTGTGTGGTGACCTGTGGTGCCTATCACCTAGCGTCAGCATGTTCGGAACTTCCGGCAGTGAGCTTCCAGATAAGACACAAGTCCTCTACTCCTTTACCTCAAAGAGCTTGGAAGTTCCTTTTTCAGAACCTAATGTACTGTGGACAGTAAATGGAAATAGGTAGTGTGGTCCACACTTCGTTGTTTGTCTGCGAAAACAGCTTCTTTGCAGGAAGATTCAGACTCCTCTCTGTGTGTGCTGGGGCGGATGGCCAAACAGGAATCATTGTCTTTTCATTGTTAGGGGGAAATCTAAACTCTGTGCCAATGGTTTGTTGACGTGAAGTCCTGTAAGGACTGTAAGGTTAGGTCCGTCACAGTGCTTGTCTGCTGCGTAGTCAGTGGCAGGGGGGAAGATGGGAAAGATGGGAAACCTGTCCCATTGCGCTTCCCTTTCACCTGCATTTCCGCTTTGAGTAGGGTGGGCAGAGTGGCTGGGAGGAGAGGGTGACCGGCTTTCCTCTACTGTCATTCAGCGTACCTGCGGTGATTAAATTTGGGCCTAAGAAGTTACGGAAACTAGAGAGTAGGTCCTGCAGCTGGTTCATTGCTGCCGTTACTGCATCTTGGTATTGTGGACATCGTGAGAGTTGTAGTTCTGTTCCAAGGAGGAACCATGGACCAGGCAACTTTATTATTTAACTCTCCTAACACAGACGGGCCATTTCAAAAATGAGGAAATCAGCGTAGGAGAAGTTAAGTAGATAGAGCGGCTGCAGTTTGATTTGGGATTAGTCTTTTCGTGAATACGTCTGCGTGGAATGGTTTTCATCTCTGAGCAGGTGTTTGTGCCTTAGGCATTGCTCTCCTCAGGGACACAGCAATCACTGACAAATGTTCACGCTGAAACCTCTACCACTGGACTTGATTCTTCTTTCTCTAACTTTCAAGAAGCTTTCCACGACACTGCTTAAAAATGACCTTAAAAGGGAAATGCATTTTTAGTTCACATAATTGTTTTCGTATTCAGCCTGCAGAAAGTTGACTGTTAACTTTTGTTTTCTCTATTTATTTTGTGTGTGTGCACCATTATATGTATGTGTAGGTCAGAGGTTGATGTTGAGTGCTGTCCTCAGTAACTCATCTTTTTCTCTAAGCTCTTTTGTTTATTCTTGTCTGTGTGAGTGTGCGGTGCAGGTGAGCGTGCTGGCATGGGTGTGGGATCGGGGGCAGATTTGGGTGTTCTCTCCTTCCGCCTTGGTGAGGCCGTTTCTCTTGTTGTTTGTGCTGTGCTGGGTACGGTAGTCTAGCGGTGGGGTGCTCCCTGTCTGGCTGAAGGAGTGGGATTCCAGCTGTGAGTCAGAGCTCTGGCTTTGTGTGGATTCTGGAGATGGAAACCAGATTGTCAGCAAGTGACATGTGAGCTATATGACTGGCCCTATCTTGTTTTTTGTTTGTTTGCTTTTGTTTTTTGAGGCAGGTTTCTCTAAGTAGACCATGCTGGCTCAAACTTAGAGATCCACCTGCTTCTAGAACCTCTGAGTACTAGGATTAAGGCCACCAGCACCTGTCTGTCTGTCTGTCTTTCTCGCTCTTATTTATTTATTTAGTGACAGATCTGTCACTGAACTTGGAACTGATGGATTTAGCTAGGCTGGCTGGCTAGCAAGCCTCAGAGATCCTTGTGTCTCCACCTTCTTAGAACTGGGGTTCAAGGTACATGCTTTCATGTGGGTGTCGGGGACTGAAGTCTGACTCTCATGCTTTCATGACAAGCATGTTGCTGGCAAAGACATCACCCCTAGTCCCACCCCCACCCCCATTCTTTCTCTCTTTCGGTGGTCCTCATTATGTATATCTACCTGGTCTGGGTCTCTCTGTGTAGATCAGATGGGATGAAAAAGTGTTGAAATCCACCTGCTTCTGCCTCTGCGTGCTGGGATTGTAGGTGTGTACCTCCATGAGCGGGGCCTAACTTTTCTCAACAGTACTTTGAGTTAAACTAAACTTCCAAAACTGTGAAAACTAGGAAGCAAGAAACAGAGCATGAGACATACGTAAGGCATGACATTCTAGCAGTGTAAACCCTGTGAACTTCATCTGTGCAGAGTTAGTTGCTAGTGGCGTTTTCACGAATAATGTAAACTGTGTTTTGGGGTATTGTTCTAGGTAGGGTCAAGTTTTGGGGGGAAAGGTCTTATTTATTTGGCTTACACATCACTGTTCATTAATGAAGGAAGTCAAGACATGAACTCAAACAAGGCAAGAGCCTGAGGCAGGAGCCAGCACAGGAGGGACCTTGGAGCAGTGCTGCTGACCGACTTGCTCCCCATGGCTTGCTCAGCCTCCTTCTTTACAGAACTCAGAACCGCCTGCCCTGGGAGGCAGCACCCACAGTGGACTGGCCTCCCCTTCGGTCGCTGAGTAAGTTGTCCTGCAGTCCTGCCTGTGGCCTGATCTTGTGGATCTTTTTCTAGTTGAGGCTCCCTCTTTTGCAGTGACTGTAGCCTGAGTCAAGTAAGACTTGCCAGGCCAGGTATCATAACCTGTCCCATTTTCAGGCATATTAAAGTAGGACTACATACGTTCTTTCTTCCCTGTTTTGGGAGGATGAGGTAGGTCTCCATGTGTTGTCCAGGTTAGCCTCGTTCTCCAGGACTCACAGTGGTCTGTGCCAGCCTCCCCCGAAGCTATGACTAAAGGCACATGCCACTGTAACCAGCTGAAAACATGTCCTACAACCTTTAAAAACTGAGTAAACATTTGTCAATTTATATAATAAGTTTCTGACCTTAAAAAACAACTGTCTTTCCATAGTTGTCCAGATAGTAAGTGGTGAGGCCATGCGAGGCCAGATGTTGGACTTCATAAACTGTTGCCTTCCAACTTTGCTCATGTAGCTTGACCTATTCTGTTATAAATTCATTTGAAATTTACTGTCTCTTGAACTTTCTTTTGCGTATGTTTCTTAGTTAAATCTTGATGAATAGTATAGTAGTGTATTCTAGTATTTCAAACTTCTCTGGTTTTATATTTTTCACGTTGCAATTTAGAACCATTTTCTTTTGTCTTCATTGCTGCATTTACTTATCAGACTATGAATGCAGAACAGTTAATATTTGGCATAGTTCAGGAATGTGCTATAGAGTTTATGATGTCTACTATTCTTGTAAAGATATTTAGTAGTATTTAATTGAATAATGTTTCTCTTGGTCTAGTGACAAATATATGTTTTCATGATTTGTTTTAATAATTATTTATTTATTTATTTATTTTTGAGATAGGGTTTTGTATTAGGATTCTCTAGAGTATCAGCGCTTATAGAATGAGTCTCTCTGTACACACATATATATGTATATGTGTATGGATTAGAATGACTGGTGCAGCTAATCCAGCAATGGCTGCCTATAAAGTGGAAGGTTCAAGAATGCAGTAGCTGTTCAGTCCATGAGGCTGGGGGTCTCAGCTGGTCTTTACTCTATGCCAGAATCCTGGAAAAGTACGTTCTAATGCCAGTGCAGGAGTGGACTTGCTAGCAAGGTGCGGGTAAGCCGGCAAAGAGCAAAAGCGGCCTTTTCCACGTCCTTATGTAGGCTTCCAGTGGAAGGTGTGGCCCAGATTAGAGGGGGGTATTCCCAGCTTCCTCCCTCCCCACAAATATCTGGATTAAAGGTCTTCCTACTTTACAGATCTGGGTGAGAAGTCTGTTGTCCCGCCTCACAGTAAACAAATGGGTTTATTGTCATGTTAATATGTAGGTTACCTCCTACATAATACCTGCAACTATACATTTAAGGATTGGGAGTACTCTGCTCTAGAAATGCTCTTGCTGATGATCTTTCTGTAATTGGTTAGTGACAAAACTCAACTGTAGGTCTGTAATGCCAGCCCTGGGAAGGCAGATCTCTGAGTTCAGGCCAGCGTGGTCTACAGAGAGGGTTCCAAATAGCCAAACCCTGTCTTCCATAAAACCAAAAAAAGAAAAAAAAAAAAAAAGAAGAAGGCTTTATTGACTTACTTACCTGGAGTCAAAGGTGGGTGAGACTTGGAGTAGCAGTTTCGTTTGCTTCTCTTTGCTTTCCCCGCTTTAGCTCTTGGTGTTCCTCTCAGTGGTAGCATGGTTGCCGGCAGTGGAAGGACTGTGTCATGATTCTTTTAGTGGCGAGTCTGTCCGAACGCTCTGACCTAACTGGATCACTGGCCAGTGCGATGCACTGCTGATTAGCAAAACGCATGTCTCGTTACATAGTTCACTCCGTTTAAGTCAGTTTATAGAGCTTTGCAGCCACTGCTGCAGCTTAATCTTATTATGTAATTTTTCTCATCTAATCTTGGAATATTTACATTCTGTGTTCAAGACACTGAAATAGGTTCCCTCTTAATTAACCTGTGGTTCTGAGTTAACTGTTGTAGGGTGTGATTTGTTTGTCCTTGGTTATCCGATTGCCTCATTGCTGCTTGTTGAAAAGCTGTTGTCAGTGTTGTTCTGTCTTGGTGCCTTTGCTGAAGCTTAGTTGACTGTCAGTGTAAATACTGTCCTGACTCTTTGTTTTTGTTACAGTTGTGTGTGTACATGCGCGTGCAGGGACGTGCATGTGTGCTTGTGTGTGTGCACAGATGTCAGAGGCTGAGGGTTGCTTATCTTCCATTGCTATCCGTTGTGATCTCCTTTTTTTCCAGATAACATTTTTTAAATTAAAATTTAATTTTTTGCCCTCCCCTCCCATTTTGCTTCTGTCCAAGCCTTCTCATGTTTTTCCCCTTGCTTCCTTTCAAATTCATGTCTTAGTCTTTGTTTTTGTTGTACATATATATCTGTGTGTGAACACACACACACACACACACACACACACACACAGGTGAGACCTGTGGATTGTGTGCAGTGTTATATGTGAAGACGTTTTGGGAGGAGACTGAGTGGCTGGGATGGGATGACCATTTAGGGTCTTGTCTCTGGGAAGAGCAGGTCTCTACTCTCAGCAGGTTTTAACTCCCTGAAGGTCTTTCTAGGGGTGGGACCCCATGTGATGACTCCGGTCAGGTTGGCAGTCAGCTGGTGCTGTCATTGGTGTGTTTGAGCACCACACTGTTGCCATTTCATGGCAGTAGTTACCTAGTGCCTAGTACCTAGTAGTGCCTAGAGGATTCCTCTTGTGGCAGATGGCCTGGTCCTCGGGCTCTGAGACTCCCCTACCCAGTGGTGCAGTGTTCCCTGAGCCTCAGGTGTAAGGGTTGTGTGTAAATATATCAGCAGCAGCTGAGTACCCTACAGTTGGTTGTTCTCTGTGCTTTGACTGGTTTCAGCTTTCTGTAGTACCTGTCCACAGAGAAAACAGGCTTCTTGGACGAGGGTACACGTTACACATGTCTGTGGGCGCCTTATATTTTGAGATGTGCTTTTACTGAACCCATTTGGCAAGACTAGCTGGCAAGCAGGCCCTAGGGGCCTTCCTTTCTTAAGCTCCTCAGAATGAGTTTACAGATGTGGGATTTATTCATTTCCTTTAGGCAGGGTCCCACCGGATGACCTGGAACTGCTCTGTAGACCAGGCTAGCCTTGAACAAGAAAGATCCTCTTGCCTGTACCTCAGGAATGCTGGGATAAGCCATGCACATCATCCCTGGTGCTGATGGCTTTTTAACATGGGCACGGGTGGTGGTGGCGGTACTCGGTTCCGCATGCTTAGGACAGGGACAGTAGTTTACCCATGGAGCTCTCGCCTGGCTCACTACATTTCATGTTTCTATTGTATAGAGTTGTAGCTGGAACCCAGGGCTATGCGTGTGCATGTGTGTGTGTTTGCGCGCCCGTGCATGTGCTACCCGTGGACCACATCACTGAATTGCATCCTCAGTTTATGCCCATGGATATGTGTGTCTCTCTGTACTATTACCAAACTGTTGATTACTGCAGCTTTGTAGTAGGTTTTGAAAGAGGGAATGCAACCTCTTACCGTGTTCCTCTATTTTCAAGATGATTTTAATCATTCTAGGTTCTTTGCATTTCCAGGTGAATTGTAGGCTCAGGTTATTAGGTTTGTGAACATTTGAGCAGGAATTTAATTTTTAATTGTCATGTTCTGAGATAGGGTCTCACTCTCTACACAGCCCTGGCTGTCCTGGACCTCATGTAGACATAGGCTGGCCCTGAACTCACAGAGATCCATCTATCTTGGCTTCGTGAGCACTGGGACTAAAGGTGTGCACCACTACCCTCACCAGCAAGCATGGGGCTTGGTTGGGGCTGCTGAACCTCTAGATCACTGTGAGGAACGCTGGCTCAGTGCACGAGCACAGTGTCTCCATTCTTTAATCTCTTCTTTCATGTAGTGATTTGTTGGCGTGTGTGTGTGTGTGTGTGTGTGTGTGTGTGTGTGTGTGTGGTGCATTTGTCCATGTGTACAGTCTGGGTCTTGACATGGACAATCTCTTTTGCTCTTTGTCTCATTCACTGAGATAGGGTCTCACTCAGAGCCCAGAGTCTCTGTGTTTTCTAGTCTAACTGGCCAGCTTGCTGCAGAGTGCTTGGCTCTGCCTTCTGAGCCAGGGAGAGTTGGAATTACAGGCGGGCGGGCACTTGGCTTTTTGTGGGTTCTTAGACAGCAGTTTATCCATTGAGCCTTCTCCTGACTCTTGGCAATTTTCATTTGTTTGTTTTCGGATTTGTAGTCCCCCGAAACCTTCTGAATATTGGGTTATAGATGTGTACCACTGTGTCCCGTTTCCAGATATTTTTGTGCACTCAGAGTTCTGTAAGAAGAATAGGTCCAAGCGTGTGATTGCTAATGTTGAAAAAAGTGAAATGGCAAATTGGTGACACTTTAAAAACTTTAATAATTTTCTAGATGTAATTGTTTGATAGTTTAGTCATTTTTAAATATGCAGCCTTGTTCTTACTTGAATTGTTTTATTCTAAACTGAGAAATACTGTGGTAGTTAAAAATGGATTTTTGTCTGTTTAAGAATTAACAGAAATAGAAAGACCTGGAGGGGGCAGGAGCTCCACAAGGAGAGCAACAGAACCCAAAAATCTGGGCACAGGGGTCTTTCCTAACTTCAACCAAGGACCATTCATGGATATAACCTAGAACTCCTGCACAGATGTAGCCCATGGCAGCTCAGTATCCAAGTGGGTACCCTAGTAAGGGCAACAGGGACTGTCTCTGATATGAACTCAGTGACAAGCTCTTTGATTACCTCCCCCTGAGGGAGGAGCAGCCTTACCAGGCCACAGAGGAAGACAGTGAAGCCAGTCCTGATGAGACCTGATAGGCTAGTGTCAGAGGGAAGGGGAGGAGAACCTCCACTATTGGTGGACTGGGGAAGGGGCATAGGAGAAGAAGAGGGAGGGAGGGTGAGATTGAGAGGTGATGGGGAGGGGGCTACAGCTGGGATACGGAGTAAATAAACTGTAATAAATAAATAAATAGTTAACAGAAAAGGTACGTAAGCAATTTAGTTTTCTTACTAATTTAGATGACTGTTCCAATATATTTAAGTTTGATAGACTATATTTTTAGGCCAGGTGTGGTGGCACAAGCTTTCAGTCCCAGCACTAAGGGAGGCAGGGACAGGCAGATATCTGTGAGTTCAAGGTCAGCCTGGTATACAAAGTGAGTCCAGGACATCCAGGGCTACACAGAGAAACCCTGTTTTGAAAAACAAAAACAACAACAAAAAATCTTTTTAGATTTACATGGTTTTCTGGTCTGTCTCATATAGTTTAGGCTGGCCTTAAAAAATCACTGTAGTTTTTGTATGTTTGAAATAAAAGTGCCTAAATACAGTTTTGTTTTCCTAATATTATATAGCAGTGATTCTTAACCTTCCTAGTGCTTCAACTCTTTAATACAATTTCTCATGTTGTGGTGACCCCCAACCATAAAATTATTTTCATTGCTACTTTATAACTGTAATTTTGGTACTGTTATAAATTGTAATGTAAGTGTTGAGTTTTCTGATATTAGATCTTCTGGTCTTAGGTGACCCCTGTGAAAGGGTCTTTTGACACCAGGTCACCACCAGCAGTTTGAGAGCTCTTTCAGAGGACCATACATTGTTTCGGCTTTGCCTCTAGAAATGTTCCTAATGCTTCGTCCTCTAAAAGTGTGTGCTAAAGCTGTGTGCGGCCTGCCTCTTAGTGCCCTTTGCTTAGGAGAGTGAGGCTTGATGATTGATTCCTTGAGGCTGGAAACTGCAGCCACCTGGACAACCTATACAGACTTTGTCTTGGCTAAATGCAGATGTCTTAATCTTTTTATTAAATGAACTGTAACCATTGGAGAGTCTAGTTCCTATTACTTTTTATATAAAAGCTATGTCCTGTAAATAAAACTCAAGGCATGTTTGTTTTTTCTTTTATATTTCATTGGGCAACTTGCTCTTCCTTCCCTCCCCTGTTTTTCTCCACCCTCTCCAATTGTCTCCTCTCTGCCTGCCTGTTTGTGTCTTCTGTCACATGAGATCTGGACTTTCTGGCCTGGTAAATGGTGTACCACTGACTTAATTTTTTCCTTTCAAAACAGGCTTTTGTTATGTAGCCCAGGCAGGCCTTGAACTCACAACTTTTCTGCTGCCTTCTCCTCCTTAGCACTAGTATTATGGGCTTGCACCATCGTGTAGTTCAGTTGTGTTTTTGTGTGTCTGTGTATGTACCTGTGTGTGAGTTTGTGTGCACATGGGTCCTGGAAGTTGACAATGCATGTCTTCCTCAACTACCTTTACAGTCTGTCACGGGACCTAGAGCTCACTATTGAGCTGGACTGGCTGGCCAGTAAACGCCAGGGCTCTTCCTGTTTCTACACCCGTTTGCACTGGGCTTACAAGTCCATGCCACACTGGCCCTTTTACCTAGGAACTGAGAAGCCTAACTCATCCTTATGAAAATGCTTTATTAGGTGTGTTTATTCACTTGTCTATGTATTTTACTTGTTTTTTGTGTATATGTGCGTATTGTGTAGGTGTATGAGTGTGTGCACGTGTGTGCACGTGCGTGCACTTGCCTGTTTCTGCAAGTGTGGAGGCTGATGTTGATGGCAGGTGTGTTTTTCTGTGGCTTTCCATCTTACTTTTTGAGGCAAGGCCTCTCACGGAAGCTGGAACTTGCCGCTTTGGCCGGGTGGCTGGCCAGCAAGCCTGGTGTGTCCTGCCTTCACCTCCTCAGTGCTGGGCTGTACACTGGTGTGTGCTCTGACGTGCGTGCTGGGGACCCAGGCTCAGAGTGTTCTGCTCGTGCAGCAGGTGCTTGACTAGCTAGCCTCACGGACGTGCTTGTTACCATACAGCTTTGAGTAATCTCAGTATCCCTTTTGCATTTTCACAAATTTGCTATCTTTAAAAAACTGTTGCTTTATTTCTTTATTTAATTTATGTGTGTGAATGTTTGCAAGCCTGTTTGTATACTGTGTACATGCCTGGTGCCTGTGGAGCTCAGAAGAGAGAGTCAGATCTCTGGAACTGGAGTTAGGGATGGTTGTGAGCCGTGTGGGTGCTGGGACTTGAACCTAGGTCCTCTGCAAGAGAGCACGTGCTCTACACTGCTGAGCTGTCTCTGCAGCATCTTATGAATTTCTTGTAATAGTCTTGTAACCTGCCTTTTATTGTTGGTGGGGTTGGTATTGAGCATGGGGCCTCTTGTATGGAGGTAAGTTCCCCATGACTGAGCTATCTCCAGCCCATTGATTCTGCTTTGATACTGAGTCTTCCTAAGTTGCCCAGACTCATTCTCGTGCCTCAGCCTTCCCCTCCGGACTAGCTGGGGTTGTCTTGGTTACTGTTGTACTGCTGTGAAGAGACACCATGACCAAGGCAATTCTTAAAAGGAAGCGTTTCATTGGGTCTGGCCTGTAGCAGGAAAAAGACAGGCATGGACCCGGAGCAGTCGCTGAGAGCTTTGCATCTGATCCGTAGGCCGCAGGGAGAGCGAGTGTGACGCTGGGCCTGGTGTGGGTTTAGAAGCCTCACAGCCTGTCCCCAGTGCACTCCTCCTCCAACAAGGCCACACCCTTAATCCTTTCCAAACAGTTCATCAACTGGGGACTAAACTTGCAAATATATGAGCCTCTGGGGACTATTTTCCTTCACCCACCATACTCAGAAACCTGGGTTTAATCATGCCATTAAATACGAACATGTTGTGCAGGCTGGAGGTGGACCTAAGGAGATAGGTAGGAGTGCGCTCTAGAGTTAAGGTGACTTCATTACTATGTATTTTATGAAGAACTTGAGGAAGACTTCAAATGATAGAGAGCTAGGCAGGGTGCTGTGTGCCCTTAACCCAGGCGAACCTCAGCGCTTGAGGCCAGCTGGTCTACATGGCAAGGTCCGGAGTAGCCAAAGGTACAGACACCTGTCTAAAACCAACCAACCAAAACAGAAGGACCCTTGAGATGGAAGTGCTTTCAACTGTGGTCTCATACTTGTGCTTTGCATATCCATATTGAATTGCCACACTGTACCCCATAAATGTATAGTTATCAGTCCTAACATGTCAATTAGAAGTTACATGTAAAAAGTTAAAAAGAAAAAAGTGCTAGAGTATATAAATTCTCTCTCCTTTTTTTTTTTTTTTTGGGACAGAGCCTGGGACTTTGAATATGCAGAGAACTTTCTCGTTGAACTGTACCCCAGTTCTTGAGATACTGTTTTTTAATTTAAAACATTGTATGTATGTACGTTTGTGCACCACATGCATGCCAGGAGTCCCTATATATCGGAAGGAAGTGTTGAACCCCCTGGAACTGGAGTTATAGAAGACTCCATCACGTGGATGCTGGGTTTCCTGAAAGAGCAGCAAGTGCTCTTAACCATCTTGTCACCTACCTCAGATTATTTCCAATTGACTTGAAACATTTATTGTAGATGAAGGTTGTTTCTGATGTACGTTTTGTTCTTGATTCTTTCAAGTGTGTAATTGTGTTTACCCAGAATTTACTTACGTAGTTGAACGTGCTCGCCTGATAGGGCATTTCTTACTTTCCGTATGAAGTTAGGAACCATGAGACTTGTAAGATTTTGTGACTGTGATATTAGTTCTGTAATTTTGTGGTCCCTGTTGCACTTTGGTGTCTCCATTTGGTTCTCAGGCTTCTCTTGAGCAGATATATCCCATCAGTCTCTTGTATGAAATCCTGGTTTTAGAGAGTGGCGAGGGACTGATATTTTTTTCTCTTCTTTCTTTCTCCCCTGCTTTATCCCTGTATTTCTGTCTTTCCCTTTTCTAAGCTTATTTATTCATTCATTCATTCATCCATTTATTGTCTCATTACTAGGGCATGTGTCACCATGTATAATTTGTTTGTGTGAATGTGTGTGTTCATACAGAAAAGGGAGAATGATTTCATGATTTCATAAGTTTATTTTATGGTTTGATTTTGTTCAGACAGGGTATTGTGTAGCTCAGACTGATTTCTAAGTCATTTTGTAGCCAAGGATGCCCTTGAACTCTTCCAGATCTTTCTTCTATCTCACAAGCTGTAGGATTGCTGGCCTGGGTGACCACATTGGGCAACTGTGTTTCTTTAGAGTGGTTCTGTTGTTTGGGAACTGAAAAGGATGTTCTCTTGTCTAAAGAGATCTTTGTTCAACGCATAGTGACTTCATTGGGATGGCACTTTTACTTATAAACTATATTGAGTCTCGTAAAGCTGTAAAAATGTAAAATAATTTTACCTCTGATAAGACTGATGAGATGTTTGTTTTTCTCCTACCGAAAAAAATACTTCTTTCATGAAGTAATATATGTATTAAATATTACAGTTTTTATGTTCTTTGAGTTTCAGTACCCTAAATAATAGCTCAGAGCTTGTAATACATAATACATATAACATTAAAGCACAAATCTTTTTTAAAATTGCTGATGTACTGTTAATTTTCAAAAATTAAGAAATATGTATAATAATATGATAATCAATTTCAAATGTGATGTGAGCATATAGTTTTAAAAACAAAGTAGGGACTAATTTAAAGTTGTTCATTAGTGTTTAAGATGATCAAGAGCCTGGGCATGATGGCAGTTCCAGCTTTCAGGAGACAGAGGCAAAGGCAGAGGCAGGAAGGTCAGTCACTCCAAGTTCAAGTCTTGTTCTTCATAGTATAGTTGCAGGTCCAAGGGCAAGATCAGCTGGTTCTGCACAGTAACATTCCAGGCTAGCCAGGGCTACAGGAGCAAGACGCTGACACCGCAAACAAAAACATAAAACACAAAAGAATTACAAATCATTAGTGAAGATGATAAAAGCTACTTAGAAAATATTAATATTATCACCAACTCATTTTCTTCGATTACTGTGAAATTAATATTCAGATAGACAGAAAACCCAAAGAACTTTAGAATAAATTTCCTTGTATTTGGTGGTTTCCTTTCAGTGGTGGTCATTGCCTACAGCCGGGATTACAGCGGGAGTGGCTTGAGCTGCTGGCGTGTAGTGAACTTGTGGTCACTAGTTTGTAGTGAGGCACTCTCGTGGGTCTTGGGGTGAGAGAAAAGCATTTGGGTGACGGATGTGCTTTTGAATTGAAGTTGATACTGTGATGCTAAGACAGTCGCACTGGTTAAGATCTAGTGAGTGTTTACTGTGTGTGGTGATCTGTTTGACACATGCATTATTTCGCTTTATTTCTTATAGTTTTGTAGTGATATGTATATTGATATTTCTACCTTAACCCCTGTGTTTTACACAATTGAGCTGAAATACCAGAACTTTTGGGGCAGAGTACTGGGTTGGCCCACTGTAAACCTGTGGAACTTTATAACCAGAATGACAACGATGCTCAGTAACCATCCTGATAAGGGTGCGAGTGAGAGTTCACCTTGGCATTACCTTACTTCTGTGACAGTCATCCTGGAGCTCACACCTCATTCTTTAGCTTCAGCTAGAGAGCATTAAAAACAGCAGCAGCCAAACCAAAACAATGAAAACTAGTCCTGAACAGTTGATCTAAGGCATAGATTTCTGCATTCTTTACTTGTTTAGTATAGCAAAGTACAAAAAGAAATGTTACAATTTCTTTGCCTGTTGCAGCTAGGTAACCCCTTAATGTAGTAGGAAAGGAAGGTGATTCTTGAAGTGCTTAAGCAGGCGCTGCTTGCTCAGCTTTGTGTTTCTCGTCTCTTACGGTCTTCATCTGTGGCTGTAGCTTTCCTCTGAGTTTTCTTAGACGTTGTGTGTGACCTGATGTCGCTGCTGTATTATTCCCATTATGCTCTTCATTTTACTAAGGCTTGCATAGCCCAGACTGAGTTGAGGTCACAGTGTAGCTGAGGAGTACCTTGAGCTTCTGCTCCTCCTCACGACACAAGTGCCACCACACTCAGCTTTATTCTGTTTCTTCCTCTTTTTAATGTGTAGCCTTAGCTGTCCTGGACTCACTTATGTAGACTCTGTAGATCTGGAGTTTGTAGACCAGGCCGGCCTTGAACTCACATATCCTCCTGCCTCTTCTTCCCTGAGTGCTGGGACTACAGGCGTGTGCCACTGTTAAACTATTCTTTAATAGTTCTGTAGGAGGCAATTGAAACCAAAGCTATAAACTGTATTTTCATATTCACTTTATACATGATGAAACTGACATAAAGCAAGTGTGACCTAAGTCTCTGGGTGTCTTCGTCACAGTTCTGTAGCTGTGAAGAGACACCATGCCATGGCACCGCTTAAAGGGAAGCGTTTAATTGGGACTGGCTGACATTTTATTCAGTTGTCCTTATAACTGGACACATGGCGGGCAGACGTGGTGCTGGAGAAGCAGCTGAGATGTCTCCATCTGGACTTGGAGGCAGCAGGAAGAGAGAGCCACTGAGTCTGGGCTTCTGAAACTCTAAACCCCCCCCCCCAAGGGACACACTTTCTCCAACAAGGCCCAACTTTCTCAAGCAGTGCTGCTTTCTGATGACAAAGCATTCAAAAAAGAGCCTCTGAGGGCCGTTCTTACTCAGCCATCATACTAGTCAAGTCTTTGAGGTTCAAATTAAAGAAATGAAGAACCTGAGCTCTCAGCACGGCCGTTGGTGGTGTGTAAGACCATGAATGTTAACAGGGGCTTAGCATGTGCTTCATTATGTAACTGACTTCTGCAGTTGAGTCTGGAAAGGTAGCGAAGTTGTTTAACTTGGCTGGTGTAGTCTGAGCAGTCAGTGGTTTTCCATTAAAGAACTCAGGCATGTGTATTTGGAAAAGGGTAGTTTTAATGAATATAATACTTCAATGGAGTGGACTCAGTGATATAGTTTATTATTGTGCAAGTCCTGGACTTTTATTCTATGGTTAGGATTTAGTTAGAAGCCTGGAGAGATGGCCCAGCAGTTAAGAGCACTGGCTATTCTTTTCAGAGGATCCTCAGTTCTCAAATACCTACATTTTAGCTCAGGACTGTCTGTAGCTCAAATTGTAGGGGATCTGACACTCTTTCTTGTCTCCAAGGGCACCAGGCACAAATACAGGTAAAACACCAGCACAAATTAGAAAAAGGAAAGATTTATCCTCCAGTATTGAAATGACCTTGAATGTCCATCATGTAAGTATGGAATCTGAGCTGAGGTCTATGAAGCTCAGTGGCAAAGCATTTGCCTGGCATGTTTGAAGACCTGGGCTTGAGCTCAAGCACCACAGGAAACCAAAGGGGGAAACCCTAATAATTTATGACAATTCATATGTTGATCATGTTGAGCACATTAGCAGAAGAGGACGGGTGTTGAAGATAGTGTGTGTCCGTTACTGTTGGAAGCTCATAAATAGGTCTCCATGACCCAAATGGCCTCTCCTTGAGGCTGGTTCACTTTTTCCCCACCGTTTCCCCACCGAGACAGGGTTTCTCTGTGCAGCCCTGGCTGTCTAGATGGATTTGTTCAGGAACGATACACCTGTGCAGTCTTGTGCACAGGATTGTGCTTTTGGGTTCGAATGTGATTTAATCAGGATTCAGCATTTAAATGTTCAGGGAAGTAATTGAAGAAGTGGAAGAAGCTGGATGTGGCCGCTGTAATCCCGCGCTCAGGGAGGCCGAGGCAGGCAGATCCCTGTGAGTTCTGGTTTAGTTCTGGCCAGCCTGGTCTACAAGGGCAGTTCCAGGACATACAGGCTGCACAGAGAAACCCTGTCTCAGAAAACAAAAAACAAAACAAACAACCCCAAACAAAACAGAGCAAAACAACTAAAGAAAAAAAAGAAGTCAAAGGATGAACTGTGAAAAAGATTTTAAAGTAGAATGTTTATGTTTTGATCTTTGATTTTCTTTTTATGTTTCAAGAAACAAGTAGACATGTCCGTTGTGTGCGCCCGTCACGGGAAGAGTGGTGCAGGAGATGGAGCGATGAGCGAGGTTAGTTTGGTGCTTGCCTGTGTGGAGCGTAGAGCATACATCGTTTAGCTTCCAGGCAGCCCATCTACTCAGTCCATAGCCTCTATTCCTCGGTTTGATTTCTTTTCTTACCTTCTCCTGTGTGTGTGTGTGCGTGCGTGCGTGTATGTGTGTGTGTGTAGTGGTACTTGAACCCGGGCTCTAGTGTATGCTAAGCAAGTACTATAAAACAGCTGTTTTCTGAGCAAACACATGGTTTTTTTGTTTTGGTTTTTTAAGATAGGGTTTCTCTGTGTAGCCCTGGCTGTCCTAGAACTCACTTTGTACACCAGGCTGGCCTCGAACTCACAGAGATCTGCCTGCCTCTGCCTCCCAAGTGATGGGATTCTAGGTGAATGCCGCCACACTTGGCTCACAATGTGTTTTCTAATAATTCACAAATATACCTAGTTATTATTTCTGTCTTTAGAGTTCATTAGAAAATAGAAGACTAGGTTTTTGTTTTTATTTTTAGTTTTAGTTTAGGGACCACACTGAGGGCTGAGAATGCAGTGCTGTTCCTCATATATCTTTCATTAGGAATTCTTCTTCTCTAGCTAAGTTCTCATCACAGATACTCTTGTACCAATGTCTTAAGTGCAGTTCTGTGGGGTGTTTGTCTAAGTGCAGTTCTGTGGGGTGTTTGGTTTCTGATTTTTTTCTGCCTACATTGGTAGGGATAGTCCATATGGAAGGATTTTTAGTGCATTTTTTTTTTTTCTACTTGTAAGCTTTGCACTCTTTTGCTGTGTTGAGCACAGTGTTTTGTTTCTGTGGGGACTCTGGGTCATTAATTTAAATTTGGTGTTTGGAAGTACAGTGTACAGTGCTGACTGTTCAGTAGACATTTTCACTGTGTATTTTTGGTGATACAGTATTAGTTTGGGTACTTAATCTTTTTTTTCTTTTTTTTTGCATGTACATTTAGAATACTGTTTTCCCCCTATTCCATCTCTTTGAGTCTCAGTTTCTTTCAAATAAGCTTATTTAGTTCCTGGAGTATTTTATCCAAAGTGAACATCTGACTATTTGTGTCCCCGCCTCTTCACTCTTCTGCTGGCTTGGAAGGTGTGATGCTGGCCAGGCTGGAAGGTGCGATGCTGACCAGGCTGCCTTTGCCCTCAGAGTCACCTGCCTCTGGAGTGCTGGAATTGAGGGGTGTGCCACCACACCTGACAAGGCCAAGTTGTTTTGTTTTCTTTTCTTTTTCTTCGAGACACGGTTTCTCTGTGTAGCCTTGGCTATCCTGCACTTCCTTTGTACACCAGGCTGGCCTCAAACTCACAGAGCTTCGCCTTCTTCTGCCTCCCAAGTGCTGGGATTCCAGGCGAGTACCGCCCCTGCCCAGCCTTACATGCTTATTTCAGTCTTGAATTTTCTAGTGCTTTGGGGGATGTCTTGATTACCAGTGCTGGATCTTGAGGTGTCTGCTCCATGAAGGGGCAGTTCAGGAGAATGATACCTCTCTGCTGCTGACCAGGGTTGTCCCTGGAAACTCACCTTCTAACTCACATAGTTTTCCTTCTTTGCAGCTTTGTTCTTACAAAGGCGTTTCCTGGCACTGCGACTTCAGCCTAAGATTCTTTCTGCTGGAAGAAGAGCAGGGCACATTGTTTGTTCTGAGGCCCCATTTAGACTCCTGTCTCTCAGACACCAAAATGTGCTGTAAAGACTAAGAAATGTAAATGTGTTACTTTTTCTTGGGTGACTCTTTTGAGACAGGGTTTCTCTGTGTAGACCTGGCTCTCCTGGAACTCTCACTGTAGACTAGGCTGGCCTTGAACTCACAGAGGTCAGCCTGCCTCTTCTGCTCTCTTAAAGGTGTGTGCCATCATGCGTGGGTTACAATCTTTTTTTTTTTCTGGGTTACAATTTTTATACCAAGAACTTTGGTTGGATATTTTTCATTTTTGTGTTTTTAAGTTTCATTTTCTTAATCACATTTTAATGTTATTTTTAAAGTATATTAACATTTTCATGTTTTATTTAAAATGTGTTCTTTTAGTCTTATTTGTTTAATGTCTGTAAACGTATTGCCTGATTGTATATTGTATGTTTTGTGCCTGGTTCCCGAGAGGAGGGTGTCAGACCCCCTGAAGCTGGTGAGCATGGTTGTGAGCCACCATGTGGATGCTGGGAGCCCCAGTCCTGGAGCTGTGCATTCTCTAGACAGGGGCCATCTCTCCAGCCCCCATTTGCATATTTGGTGTCTGATTATTTTTATGTTCCTCAGTTGTACAGGTAAGTTTCTGAAAGGCGCTCTCTGTGCATTCTTGGGAGCCTTTTTCTTGTTTGTTTGTTTGTTTATATGTTTAACTGTGTAATCCAGGCCGTTCTGGAACATACTCATGGCAATCCTCCTTCCTCATTCTCCCCAATACTACCATTATAGGTACCAGCCATCATACCTGGCTCCTGTTTTGTGAAATTAAACAAAACAAAACATTATGACTGTACGGGCTTAGAGCGGTGGTTCTCAATCTTCCTAACGCTGAGACCCTTTCGTACAGTTTCATGTGTGGTGGCCCTAACCATGAAATTATTTTCATTGCTACTTCATAACTGTAATTTTGCTATTATTATGAATCATAATATAAACATGTAATAAATATGCAGGGTATTTGATATTAGGCTCCTGTAAAAGGCTCTTTCTACCTCAAAGGGTCATGACTCACAGTTTGAAAACCGCTGGCTTAGAGGGTTGCTCCATTGTACTTGTGGCTCCCAGTTCAATTACTAGTTTAAAAAAAAAACAAGAAACTTTTATTATTATTATGAATTATAATTTATTCACTTTGTATCCTGCATGTAGCCCCCTCCCTCATCTCCTCCTGGTCCTACCCTCTTTCTTTCCCCTTATGTCCCTCCCCCAGTCCACTGATAGGGGCGGTCCTCCTCCCCTACTGTCTGGCCCTAGCCTATCAGATCCCATCAGGACTGTCTGGATCCTCTTTCTCTGTGGACTAGTTAGGATACCTCACCAGGGGGAGGTGGTCAAAGAGCTGGCCACTGAGTCTATCCATGTCAGAGACAGCCCCTGCTTCCCTTACTAGGGAGCCCACATGGAGACCGAACTACATAAGGTCCACATCTGAGCAGGGATCTAGGTCCTCTCTTGGTCATGGTCCTTGCTTGGAGCATCAGTCTCTGCAGGCCCTCCTGGGCCCAGATTTTTTTGGTTCTGTTGCCCTCCTTGTGGAGCTCTTGTCCCCTCCAGGTTTTTCTCTCTCCCTGTTCTTCCATAAGATTTCCTGTACTCTGCTCAAAGTTTGGCAGTGAGTCTCAGCATCTGCTTCGTTACCCTGATGGGTAGAGTCTTTTAGAGGCCCCCTGTGGAAGGCTCCTGTCTTGGTCCCTGTCTTCTACTTTCGACGTCTATACTGTTAGTCTTTCTGAGTGAGGATTAAGCATCTTCCCTAGGGTCCTCCTTGTTGTTTAGCTTCTTTAGGACTATAGATTTTAGTACAAAACAAGAAACTTGTGGGTTCATGTTCTATGGGTTTTAATTTATGAATGTGGTTTGAGGTATGAGTTTAAAGTGGGTTCTTGTTGTCTGGATTGGTGTTTGCTCAGTTGGGCTCCAGTCTTTTACACCCTTGAAACGGAAGTTTCAGTTTGAGTGTTTCTAGATTCTGTTCTCCAGTTGGCCTGAGAGCAAGTGTACCAAATGCTTCCCATGCCAGGTGTGCTGGTACTTTTCTCACTTTAGTTCACCCAGGGAACGTTGCCTTCAGGTGGCTTACCCTGCCAGGCCTCCAGCTCTGTCCTTTCTTCCTCATCACCCACTGTAAAAACTGTTGGCCTTTTACTTCAGTCCCTTGGTTCAGCCTTGCCTGGTCTCGTCTGGAATTTTGGAGTTTTGAATTGTGAACATTTTTCTGCACATATAATGTGCCGTAAGAAGTCAGAGATGGATCTGACTTCTTCCCCTTGCTCTCTGTATTTGATTCTCTCCTTCATTTTGTTATAGTTTTTGTTCAGATGTCCCCTTAGTAAAGAATATTTTATTTCTATGAAAACAGTTCCCTTCTTGTTGCTCTCTCTGTGTCCTTAGCGTGACTCCCTCAGGTACTTCACTGTACTGTACTTTTCTGTACTTTATTTTTCTGTGTTGGCACATAAGCTCTATGAGAATGGGGACTTTCTCTTGTGTTATTTCACTGTAGATTCCCAGCAGAGCGACCCACCACTGAGCAGTGCTCAGTAAGTGAGTACATGTTGGATGAGTAGATGTGCTGAGTGCTCTAAATAGAGATTCACTCATATCTCCTCTCACCTACCAGCTAACCCCTCCCGCCCACTCCCTCCTGTAGTGATGGAGCTTAAACCCAGGGCTTCAGCCTGCCACATAAGTGCTTTACTAGAATGCTGCACTCCCAGCCTTAGATTGTTTAATCCTCATAGTAACTCTAGGACGTGGTGGTGGGTGTGTAAAGGCCAAAGGACAACCGTGGGCATTGTTACTCAGCTGTTGTTTTTTTGACACAGGGTCTCTTACTGGCCTGGAGCTCCTTAGTTAATCTAGGCTTGCCATAGAGCTGAGGATGACCCAGAATTTAGCATTCTGCCTGTATTGCCTGTCACTCTCTCACTCTCACTCACTCTCTTTCTCAAGGTCTCATGTTTCCCAGCCTGGCCTTGAACTTGCCGTGTAGCTGAGGATGGCCTTGAACTCCTTATCCTCCCACATCTGGCTTATTTATGATGGTAATCCAGGGTACAGTTTAGAATACCTAGGCAAGCAATCTACTGAGTTTTGCTTGTCTCCTTGCTCCAGGTGGGTTTAGACATAGGGTTTGACCTTGCATGTCTGATAGGAACCATAATCTGTGATGCTGATTTGCCATGGCCTCACGGTTACCTTTTAACCAGATTTGTGAACTTGTTTGTTGGGAGCTTTTGTCCCACCTTGTGACTTACATGTATATTCTGTAAGTTCCTTGTCTTTTGTGACACTACAGGTGTTTACACAGGCTTCTTAAGACTTTATTAGTTTGGAGAAAGGACTGCGGTGTTTTTGTTTTAGCTCCTGTCATTGGAATTCTGGGTAAAAGATTCTTTTAACCACAAATTATAGTCTATCAGAGTGCCTTGGCCTGCACATTGGTAGAACTGTTACAATCTTTATGTTCTTCTTCTTTTTTTTTTTTTTTTTTAACTTATCTATTATATATGAAGTGTTCTGCCTGCATGTGTGCCTGCAGGCCAGAAGAGGGCACCAGATCTCATTGTAGATGGTTGTGAGCCACCATGTGGTTGCTGCGAATTGAACTCAGGACCTCTGAAAGAGCTGCCAGTGCTCTTAACCCCTGAGCCATCTCTCCAGCCCTATCTTTATGTTCTTAATTTGTTTGGAAATGCCATGTGATTGATTCTGGATTAAAAAAAACTGTCCCAGATAAATATTAAAATGTGAAAACTTGCTACAGATCAAAATTTGAAGGATAATTTTGCCTGAGGAAAGTCAAATTTTGATTAATGAGTATGTTTTCAGTTGGCTTCTCTGCTCTCTGCCTCCACAGAGTATATTGTTAGTTGATTGGTACAGCCTATATTATTATTATTATTATTTTGCTATGCTTTAAACTCAGGTTGACATTTCCTTTCCCCTTGTCTTCCTAGGGCAGGGAGGCGTGGTTCCCTGGGCTCCCTTTTTTTGCCCCCTTGAATTTTATAGTCTCTTCTTTTGGAACTGGAAGCCTCTGTGGTCTTCTAGGCTATAAAGTCCCTCTTTTCAGGTTTAAACAGGTTGGTGGGTAGGGCTCAGTTTTGCTTTCCTACTGTTCATGCTGCCTCTAGTGGAACGGAAGCCCTTACAGCACCGTTGGTGATTTTTATGGCTCGGCTTGGAAGAAGTTGTTTTGCCAGTCTACCTTTCCCCTTTGTTTTCACCACTTCCTGATTTTACAGACCCATCCATATTATTGCATGTCATGTCTCGGGTGCAGATTGCGAGATGGCGAGATGGCTTATGTACAGAGCTGTGCTCTCTTCTCCATGGGTGAACCATGCTCTATGCTTACTCTGAGCCCTAAAGATGTAAATCAGAGACAGGAGGCTCACTAAGTTCACAGTGCCTCACTTCTGTAAACACTTTCATATGCATATATACTGATATGCAGCATTGTCTTGGCCATAATACTTGAGATTAGGAAGTAAGAAAATGATTACTATTATTATCACTGGTAGTCATGACTATGTACTTAAAACATAGGCTTGCAAAACCCTTTTTCTCTCTATTTAGTTAAATATATATCCAGCAAAAGGATGTTAAGAAATTTATGAGGATAAAAAAAAAGCCTCAATTAATGTTCAAAAACCCTGTAAAGAATGATATAGGAGGACCACTTGGGGAGAGAAAGAGAGGGAGAGAGAGGAAGTGAGAGAGAGAGAGAGAAAGAACGGGAATGAATATGAATGAATACAGATAAAAACAAGATACATTAAAAATTTCTAATTCTTTTCTTGTTGTGTTTGTGTGTCTAAGGATGGAAGCCAGGACCCTGTGTCTCACCAGACAGCCATTCTGTTACTTAGCCACCTCCAAGAAATTAGTGATCTAAGTATAGGCTTAAAAAAGAGTGGAGAAGCGCTTTCTGAGGCTGACGGGAGGCTCAGCAGTTAAGCGCACTGCTGCATTTGTGGGAAACCTGTGTTTGCTTCCCAGCGCCTTCCTGGTGGCTCAGAACCGGCTGTGACGCCTGTTCTACTGGGACTGATGTCCTCTTCTGGAGTGTGGGCACCAAAGCACACGTGTGGAGCTTGTTCAGGCAGATTCCTCACATGCAAGAATCTTTGAAACATGCACACAGACAACTTTCTCATGCTGCTCTTTGTGTTAGGCAAGGCTATTAAAGTGTAATCTGCTGAAGTGTGGTAAGTTGACCTGATTTTGAGTGGAGGCCGTGAGCATCTAGAACAAATCTTTAGTGTGGAGAATCTCCTTGACACGCCTAGACGGACAGTGTCTGGTGTCTTGATCAGCTGGGGTCAGTGTTTGTTATTGGGTGGCCTGCACATGATTTTAAAATTCCTTTTGCTGCAACGCTGCAACATTTTGTTTGCTAGTTCAAAAATTTCTGCAGACTTGGGTGTCACTACTTGGAGCAAATATGAAGTAGTAAAGAGCCACGAGCCACCCCCACCTTTTTTTTTTTTTTAGTGTTTTTGAGACAGGGTCTCATTAAGTAGCCCTGGCTGTTCTGGAACCCACTTGGTAGACCAGGCTGGCCTTGAAACTCAGAGATCAGCCTGCCTCTGCCTCCTAAGTACTGGGATTAAAGGTGTACACCATCACATGTGGCTGAAATATTTTCTTTTATATTCTTAAATTTTTATTTTAAATTAATTATATTATTTATTTTAATGTATATAATTATATATTTATAGTATATATAACATAAAATATATAATCTATATTGTATATAATTATATCAGTATAATCCATAAAATCATATTTAATTGTTATATTTATTTTAAACCTAGGTATATCTGGGAAGAGAACTCTCAGGAGAGGAAATTGCATCTGTCAGATTGGTTCTTTGACAAGTCTGTGGGGCGCTGTCTTGATTGCTGATTGAGGTGTGAGGCCTTGCCCACTATGGGCGTTGCCTGCCTTTGTGGGCAGGTGTGTGGGGCTGTGTAAGAAAGGTAGTTGTGCAATCTAGAAGGACGAGCAGGTTCAGTTCTTGCCTCCCTGCTCCTGCGCTGAGCCCTCCTCCTGCTTCCTTTGATAGTAAACTGTGCCCTGGAAGCCCAACAAACCTCTTCCTTCTCCACGTTGCTTTTGGTTATTTTTATTACAGCAACAGAACTAAGTCGAACTAAGAAGCTGCTAGTTTAAACACTAACTTTTTAGACTTGTTAATTTTTTTTTTTGAAGACTAAGATAACTATACAGATTTGAGTACTAAAGTATTTGATGCTGTAGAATGGCAGTGTTTTATGCCAGTGTTTTCTTTTATCTGAAAACACTGGCATAAAAAGGAGAATATTGACACACGAACAAAGCTTGAAAACATGCAAAGTGAAGAAAAAAGCTCATTGCAAAGACATTGTGCTTATTCTGTCTGTATGAGCTTTTATAGTAAATATTCAGAATAAGAAAATCCATAGTGACAGAACCTAGTTCCAGGTTAGCCAAAGCTGCATAGTTAGGTCCTACCTCAAAAACAAACAAACAAACAAACAAACAAACAAACACACACCTCAAATTTAGGTAACGGTGATGATTGCACACTGTTGATTATACCAAAAACTTTGAATGGCACATGTTACAAGGGTAAATTGTATGGCTTGGGGGTTATATATTCTGAAAACTCTGGCAAAGAATAGCGAAGGATGGAGGGCATAATTTAGAGGACTATAACAGAGCAGTTTAGTGGAGTGGTCCTGTGTGAGGACTTGGATACGTTTAGGTCTACATGTTTTCACTTGAAGACACAGTTTTACAATCTTGATATCCTTAGAAACTAGTATGTATCTGCCAGAAAGTGCTCATAAATTGAAAGAATGAGGAAGGGGAGCTGGGAAAAAGTTACACTTCTTTATAGATTCCATAAAATTGTAATCCTCCAGGTTTGGGTTGGGGTAGCTGGTCAAGGCTAAGGCCTGTTAAAATTCTCCATATCTAACCTGATGGGTTGGTGCTGTGCAGGCTGATCCTCACCCTGCCTCTCAGCTCTGCTGTTTTCAGGTTGTCTTGTTAGTGGCAGGGAAGTATTTATTTACTCTAGAGGTTAAAAAAAAAAAAATGTCCCCACGCTGCTGTTAGTACCAAGGAAGTTTAACTTTGAGGTTGGGCAGGGCCGTACTCACTCCAAAGGCCTCTTTTGTGGGTGGAGACAGTCTCACTGTGTAGCCCAGGCGTTGTGGCAGTTCTTCGCCCTCAGGCTCCAGATGCTGGGTTATAGATGTTCCTGGCCACACCTGGAACATGATTTTCATCCTGATGGGAAAGAGAAAATGAGTAACACTGTAAATTTTAATTTTCAATACCTTAGAAATGAACTTTGAGATATGGCAATACTGCATCCACCTATGGAGAATTAATTTTTTGCTGATTTGGAAGTAAACTCATTGGCAATGTCATTTCAGTTCTGTTTCTGTATTGGTGGTTCAGCAAAGACATTTACAGAAAAAAAGTTTAGAATCACATGTGCCAGCAACATTCAAAATGGAAACATTTAAAACAAAGTGGAAGAAAGTCCTTAGAATGGATAGCTCTTGGGAAATGGTCTGGGGTACTTTCTCAGAGTTTCTGGTTTGCAGCCCACTTTTGCACGAGTGCACAGGTAGCATCGTGGGCGTTTAGGCTGTCTCCCGGCCTGACGAGCTGTCCAAGTGCACTCGGTTACACTCCAGCCCCTGATTCGTCCGCTTCCACTGGACAGGCACTGCTCTGTATTCTGTCGCCTGCTTGTTCACTTTTTGTCTTCCAGAGTCTTTATTTGACCCATCTTGATGATCTTACTTGCTCCTTCCCAAACTGGAAATGTGATGGTAAGAATTCTGCAATGGCGAAGAAATCTCTTTCTATATGCTTTTATCCTGTGCATTTACCTTTTGGTAAAGAAAAATCTGGCAAGCCCGTCATGTGTTATATTCTGAAGGAGATTCCCTAAGGGTGAAGTTATAGTCTACTCTGAGCCCAAGATTGACTGTAATGTTACCTTCTTTCTCCCCATTTTTGTTTGTGTTTTCTTTGGAATTTGTGGCAGCTTGCATCAAGTTGACCAAGCACTAGCCAGCACGGACCTTGTGCGTGCAGACGCACGCTCTGCTACTGACCGCCTCTTCATCTTGACATTCCTTCTTTCAGCCTGTTGTCTAGCTTTCTTTCCTGGAACACTTGGAGTAATAAGCCTAGAGGGTCATACGTGCTTCTCACACGTGGTGGAGTGCTCCTGGAGGCCTAGCCTTTTCTAAGTATGGGAAGGGAAGATTATTTGAGCCCAGGGATCCAGGGCCAGCCTTAGGCAACAGGACGAGATGACCTGCAGACCTACAGATACCTCTCTTCTGAGTACTTTAAATTGGCCTAATTGCAGTAGGGAATAAAATAGTTTGCAGGATCTAGAATAAATTGGGAAACTCAAGTACTTCATTATATAATGAGTAATGATAAGACTTACATTTTTGTCACCTAGGAAAGTTACTTGTATATTTTTCAGGTGAGGAATTAACATATTTTCTATTAGAAATTGTATAAAGAAGATATTAAGAAAAAGAAGGGTCAATAAAATTGGGGCATGGTTTTAACATCAAAAATGAAAAAAATGTAACAATTTCTGTGGTATCTTGAACAATGGTTGTCAGCCTGTGGGCTGCGCCCCCTTTGTGGGTTGAATGACTTTAGGTTTACTAATTATAATAGTGGCAAAGTTTTGAAAATTGAACTGAACGATAATTTGGCTTAAAAAAAATCCTTTACACAAAGATCAAAATTTATTTTTACTTCGTAACTACTATGATATTCTGATGCTTAAAATTCAGTGTGTCCCTTTACTTCCCGTCACGCTTTTCGCTCTGAGGAGGTAGCGCTTGTTTTCTTGAATGAAAAAGTGGGATTTGTGCAATGATTCCTCCGTTCCCTAGTCTGTGTTCTCTGTTATATTTAAATCTGCACTATGTGCACACATTGTTCTCCTGATAGAAGTTCATTCACTTGTGCAAGTAGTAGGTTGTAGTTGCTGGTTTTTTGTTTTTTTTTCTCAAGACAGGGTTTCTCTGTGTAGCCTTGGCTGTCCTGGACTCTCTTTGTAGACCAGGCTGGGCTTGAATTCACAGAGATCCACCTGCCTCTGCCTCCTGAGCACTGGGATTACAGGTGTGCGCCACCATGCCCGGCTCAGTGATTCACTCTCATATTTGCTCTTTTATCGTTTTCTTCACTATTGATGGCTAAAGGTAATTTTGGTTAATTTTTAATTTAGTACCATTAAAGACTAGTCAAAGCTGTCACATTGCGCTGTGTGAAGGATTTTACGGTTAGGCTTCTCCTTAGTGGCCCTGATTAGCTTGGTAATATTTTTACATTTTGTTTCATGTTCACTTAAAATGGTAAAAAGCATGGCTTTGTCTTTATTAATTTTTACCTTTAAAGTATCTTAGTTGTCATGTATAAGTAATGTGTTTTCCTTACACTTCTATTTTATTTCTGACTACTTCAGTCAGTGTGTGTCTCTAAAGGATAAAGACTTTTCCAAACAAAACAGTTAACCCACAATATCGTCAGCCACTCTTTTAAAAAGGCATGATTTTATTTTATTTGTGTGAGTATTTTTATTTTATTTTATTTATTTTATTTGTGTGAGTAGTTTTGCCTGCATGTATGTGTGTACCATGTGTCTGGCCGTGGTTGCCCATGGAGGGCAGAGGACGGTGTGAGACCCTGTGGAGTTGGAGTTCCAGAGCTGAGTCTCGTGTGGGTGCTGCAGCCGAGTCCTCTGAAGAGCAACAAGCGTCCCTAACCACTGGGCCACCTGTCCAGTCCCCACTCATCACTCTTACAAACAAGCTGTAGTTTTGAAATACAGTTCATTATAGTCGAATATGAAATTTTCTTGTGTCCTCGGTGTAGTTTCAATAGAGTTGTTCTTTCAGATAGCGAACTGAACATGATTGTGCGACTCAGGGTATGGTCTCCGCCCTCAGTCTCTTTCCACAGTGGGCTAGGTGTTGTCAAGTGAGCCGTTGGGCTACTCAGTGAAGGCACGAGCAGGATAGGTGTTCCATCTTTTCTTTTTTCTGAGAGTTTGTTTTTATTTTTGTGATACTGGGCTGCAGTCCAGGGCCTGGCATATGCAGGCAAATGCTCTACCACTGTGCTATATACACCCTTACCGTAGTCCATACACACACACACACACAGACACACACACACACACACATGCACACACACATATGCACCCACAAATGCAAACATGCAAACATACACAAAGAAAACATACATATATACATGGAAACTAGGGAGGGGTGTCTAGGAGCAGACAAAATTGTTCAGACAGTAAAGGCTCTTGTCACACTAGCCTGGTAAGCTGAGTCTGATCCCCAGAACCCATTTAAAGTGAGAAGAGAGAATCAACGTCACAAAGTTGTCCTCTGACCTCAACAAACATGCCCTGGCATATGCATGTCCACAATCACAAATCATGCAGACACACACAACACAGAATAATAACAAAATGTTCACAGATTTATAAATAAAAATTTGTTTGAATATTCACCAGATGAGCTATTACTTAATTTCCTTTAAAAAATAGTAATATATGTTGGACGTGTTTGCGTGTGTGTGTGTGTGTGTGTGTGTGTGTTTGCTTGGGTGCAGAGGCCTGAGGTTGATGTCTAGAACCCACCTGGGTTGCTTTCCGCCTTATCCTTGAGGCGGAGTCTCTGGATCGAGCCCCCTCAGCAGTGTGGTTAGTCCCTCTACTAACCACAGCAGTGTGGCTGGCACAGACAGGGCCCATCACGCCCACCCAGTGTGCACACAGGAGCTCGAGATCTGAACATTTGTCTTTCTGTTTGCACTGTAAGTACTTTAGCCACCAACCATTCCTGTCATTTCTAGAACGATGATGGGCTTATATATTTTGATTCTTTTGAAACACGAGTTTACACTAAGAAAATCTGACTTGGTAACAAAACAGATTTATTGACCAATCTTCTTAGAATGGCAGTTTTTGCTCTGTAAGCTTGTTAGTCCTAACACTATAAAAAGATACCTGGTCAGACTATTAACTTACGGAAAGTGAATCCGTGTAACCCAAGCCCAGGGAGAGTATGACACGGAGACGTTTCTGTGAGTGTGTTGCGATTGGGTAGAATTTCAGGTAGGAAGGAGCTTCATTGTCCGTGTGTGGCGGCCAGTTGAGTACATTTTACATGACTGCTTTTAGGAAATGCATTTATTTTAATGGGGCTGGGTAGAGAACCTAGAAAAAAAAGCGTGTTTGGCCTTTCTTGAGTGAGAAATCCTTTTGCGTAGTTGCCAGAGGAAGAAGGCGAAGTCTCGGTCCCCATAGTCCAGCTCCCCAACCCAGGGCCTGACTTGTGGCCTGAGCCCCTTACCCCAACCGTGGGCAACCTGTTACTGATGACGAGAAAGGGTTGGTTTACAGTTTTCAAAAATGCCAAGTTTTTTAAAGTCTGGTTTATTGTGATGTATATTCTGTTCATCGTGACACACACATACACACTACTTTATTGTGATGCATTGTGATATCACTTTGTATGTTTGTTTTTGACAGTTTGCTCGCTTATCTCTTCTGTATTGTTTAGATTTAGTCATGAATCATTTTATATCTCTAATATCTGTTGAAGCTATTTGACTATTGACTGAAATATTATACTTCTTTTTGCTTAAACACTTTTTTCTGTCTTAAAGTGCCGGTCGCATGTAGTCTAGGCTTCTCCAGTTCACTATAGAGTCATGGATGATACACTTCCTCCAGTCAGAACTGCCTTCTAACTAATCCCTCAATCCTATCCACCTGTTGAGGAGAGTCTTTACTTCTGTATGGTCCATGCCCTGTCAGAGCACCAGTAGGCATCACCAAGCCTCTGTACACCAGCCTCCGGGACCCTTGTATATCCACACCATGATAAGGGTCAGGAATAGAGGGAAAATGGGAGGTGAGGGGTTCCACAATGAGGCAGCAGCCTGCAGAGGGGCCTCAGCACCGGAGAACACTTTCCGCTCTTACAGAGGACCTGGGCTTGATTTTCAGCACCACATGACAGCTCACAGTGGTCTGTAATTCTAGTTTTAGGTGAACTGACTTCTGTGGATTTTAGGTACACACATGATATTCAGACATACATTGGCTAAACACCCAGATGCATAAAATACCAATACTAAAATAAATATAGATGTGGCAGAGTGGACCAAATGATGGGACATTTGTTCTGAAGGTTATGTGGACCTGTGGGTATAGGGGTCACTAAGAAGATAAAATGATTTTTTTTTTCTTAAAGCTAGGATCTCTCTCGGTAGTCCTGGCTGTTTCGGAACTCACAATGTAGACTAGAGCGTCCTTGAGCTCACTGAGATTCTCCTGCCTCTACCTCCCCAGTCCTGAGATTAAAGGCACAGGACATCATGCCGGGATGAAATGCCCTTGAGAAGCTTTTGGTGTTGGCAGTGGTGTGTAGCTCCTACAGTTTGGAACTCACCAGGGGCTTTGTGAGTGACAAGTGCTTCCTAAGTCCTTGACGTACTGACGGTAGCTCCTGGTTACTGAAATCAAGCCAGTCTTTCAGTGAAAGTGCTTAGTTGATCATGGAATTTCATGGAGATCTCCACTAATAAAGTGCTTTGATGAAGACTCCGTGTCCATTTTGTGTAGATTTCAAGGTCATGAGCTACACTCTGGGCCTTAGCTTGGGATTCCTGATTCTGAGGAAGATCAGTATCCATTCTAGAGTCGGGGTAGAGCCCAGTGCTCTGTCTTCTCTGCCTGAAGCACAGGGTTCATCACTTGGCCACAGATAAATCCACAAGAGATGCATCAACGAGACACCAGCCACATTAATTGATACTCCCTATGCAGAAACACAACACGTACACAAAACCACAAAACAGACAGCAACCAACCAAACCACCCCAGGACTTGCAGGACAGACGCCAGGTGTTGCAGGCTCACCGACCTAAGTGTGCTCCTGTGTGGGAAGTCTGCCACTGTCTCCACCAGCTGCTGCTGCACTCCTGAGCTCCGCGGCTCAAGCCTCTCCGTCTCAGACTCCTGAAGAGCTGGGGCTGTGGATGTGCTGCCACGCTTGGTGTCGTCCTGCTTTATAGCCAGCCATCCTGAAACATCCTGGTGCTTTTCAGTTAGCTCGACTAATCAAAAATGAAGTGGGAATTAAAATATAAGCAGCGGAAAGTGACACTTAAGAGAAGGGGCTATAAAAATAATGCTTAGATATTTTGCTTCTATTTAATGCATTTATTTTATAAGTTATAACTTCTCTTTTCTGGACATAAAAAGTCCACATAATTCTTTACAAGGCAAAAAAATGAAGTGGATCATTTGCTAAAGACCGTTTTGTTGATAGTTATCTGTATCTCCAACCTAATGTCAGTGATCAATGGCGTGGTACTTTTCTGGGATTTTTCTGGGCTATCAAATATATATATATTCCTGCTTTTATGTATTTAATACCTTATTAAGCATTAACATAGTTCAAAAACAATAATAGCATCTGTAGTATCTGTCCTTCTCTTCTCCCTGTCTTCAAGGCACCCGTATTTCTTGTTGCTCCACCTCCCCCAACAGTTAACACATAAAGAAACCCTGAAAACAATGTCATTAGCATTTCTATATAATTTTGTATTTTCCTAAAGCTTTTATAAACAGATGTAGCTATTGCATAGTCCATGCTTTTGTCATACAGGAGGTGGTACACTCTACCTCAGAATTGCATCTTGCTTTTTCTTCACTGTTAGCTTTCCATCTGCGTCTTTTGAAAGCAACATAAATAGCTCTATTATTTTATAACATAGAAGCCACAGACTTTTTTCATCGTGTGAATGGGCCTTGGCTGACTCTGCTGTTTATTGCGCTTCTTCCCATTCGTTTGTAACTAGCAATAACACTGTGAACTCGTCTTTATGTAGCGCACACGTTTGTTGCTGTGCCTACGAGCTGAAGCCCTAGCAGTGAAGCGAGGAGTCAGAGATTGGAGCCGTGTACAGGTTGGATGTGAATTGCCAAGTGACTCGCCTGAGTGTCTTCCCTGGGAAGTACCCTCTCCCTCCCTAGTGTCCGCAACAGTGGCAGAGCGCTTCTCTTTCCTTTCTAAGATGATTGCTTTTCTCTGACTGAGATTCAACATGTTTTCATTGAATTATTCTATGTCCTTTGCCATATTTATTTTACTAATGGTTTTTAAAAGTACTCATTCTTTAGAGATGGGTTAAAGAGACCGGTCCCTTTTCTCTGACATCAACAGCAGATTGGCTGCTCCTCCTTAGAGATGCCATGGACCATAAATGTTTCATATTTTAGCGTTCTTATTATCAATTGTCATAGCAGGAGGATTATTGCTTATGGTTTTATAATTGTTGACGGATGATAGGCTAGGTAAGCCCAGTTGAGAAGTAACTCTACTTGCAATCTGTCATATTTTAATCAATGTTTCTTTAAAGCCAGGAGCCCTCCTAGCTTGCTTTCTATATCAAACTTAGTTCTTGACACAGAGAGTATTAATAAAATGGCTTTTATTATGGTAATTTTTTCTACTTTTGGTCTTTTTGTGAATTTCCTATTGTTATCAATGTCTAGATGGCATTCATGTGTAGATATTACACTTAAAAAAAAAAGCCTGTTTTGAATTATGGTTTAATCTTCTGATAGAGCTTCTTTTCTATCGTTTCTTTTTTATGTTTCCTGGCCATTTTTGTTTGGTTACTTTTTCCAAAGATGGTCTATTGAATTTTTTTTTTCTAATTCCAATAGAAAGAAAAAAGGCAGAATTTTAAAAGAAACACATAGTGTTTTCTGTTTTTTAAATTCATTTTCTGTAACTGCTAATTCTTTTGAAGTTAATACTTTCTCAATTTATTTTTCTAATTTTTGTCTCTTGTCATGAACTTGATTGACCTGTACAGACTATCTTTCTGTTCTATCCCAATATGTTTGGGATATCATGAATATCTTAACAATATTTCTAGGTTATACTTATTCCTGAGCATTTTTAAGTACTTTTGGTAAAGGACTAAGACCGAAAATATGAATTATTTTGAGACATCTCTTTTTTTTTTTTTTAATCAGAGAAATTGTATAGAGCGATTCAAGAATGCATTCCGTGAGTGTTGTTATTTAAGGTGTCTGAAGTGTGGAGACTGGCTAATCATCAAAAGTTTATTAATGAACTAAAAGTTTATTAGCTAATAAAATCTATTATTGCAAGAAATAATTATGGTATTTATTCACTACCTTATAGTTAAGAATATTAGTGAAGAAGCTGGAGACAGGGGAGGTGGCTCTGGGGTTAAAATCCCTTGTTGCTCTTGGAGAGGACCCAGGCTTGGGCCTCAGCACCCACGGTGGAGGCTCCCAGTCGACTAGTGAGCTCCATGGGTGCTGACACCCTTTGCTGGAGTGTGCAGCTGTCACGCTCTGGTGCACGTGTACTCACGCAGGCAAATGTACACATAAAATTAAAACATTTGAAAATTAAAACCAACAGAAGCCAGTTTTATAGTATAACGTGTGATTAAATTTTGAGTATTTTAAATCTATAAATTAACCAGTCAAAACACACTTTACATTAAAATGTTTTTTATAAAGTTAGATAAACATGAAACAAAACAGATAAAAATGAAGGGTGAGTAGCCTGAAAATCGTCATCCCGTTGAAGCAGTACAATGTTCAGCTTTCCTAGAGTCTCTGTAATTGCAGCTTTTCCTCCTTAAATGTAGTCTTAAAACTATTAAAAATTTCTTTGTCATACAGCAACACATCCTTGGCTTAGTTTGCTTTTGCTTGTTTGTAATTAATTAACCAACCAATTAATGTGATTCTTTGACACAGGTACCATTGTAGCCTTGAACGTGCTGTGTATCTGAGACTGGCCTGAAGTTCTGCTCCCTCTGCCCTGACTTCCCAAGTGCTAGAATTACAGGTGTCTACCACCACACCTTGCCTAGTGTGCTTGAAAGTAGCAGGTGAATTTGCTTAGGAAGAACCTGGAACATGTCTGGACTTTGTTCCCGGCAGTCTCATGATGCAGTTAGACACGTCCTTGGCCTCTGCATTTCCTGCACTTCCAGCAGATTCCGGAGGCGGGGTCAGACGGCCTCCGTTTCTGTGGCTAGGCTGTAGGTGGCGCTGTGTTCTTTCGCTGGAAGCAGTTGTGCCTCCTCTCTCTGTGGGTGATGTTATCAGCCCTGGTATTCATTATCTAAATGCATTTATTTGCTTAGATCGAAAAACAAAACAAAACAAAACACAAAACTAACAATAAAAATGGTGAGAGTGTCTGTCTTTCTCTTTCACTGTGGGCTGTTTGTGTGTATTAAACTGGGATCTTTCAATGAAGAAATATTAATTGGCTACCTAGTGCTAAGGCAAAATAAATGCATAACTGTTTCCTTTAATATACTAATTTTCACAGTAGCAGTATTTATGCTTTATCACTTTCCAGAACGGTGGTTCTCAAGGGTCACATCAAAAATACTGAATATCACTTATTTGTTTTATGATTCATCACAGTAAAATTACAGTTATGAAGCAGTAATGATAATTTTATCTTTGGGGGTCACCACAACATAAGAAATTGGTTAAAGGGTCTCAGCCTTAGGAGGGTTGAGAACTGTAGTGGAGACCAGCGGATTTGTAGAGGTTTCATGAACTGATGGGCTTACGTGGATTTCTTGTCATTGTTTTCCTCGGTGAACCACAGACTGCCTTGTCATTGGTCAGCAGGGTATTCCCGAGTCCTCTTTGTCAGAACCTCTTGATGTGATGATATTAGTGTTATACATGGCTCCAGGCCTTGGATCAGATGTTGGTAAAAGAAACCCTGATTTTCTTTGGTCACAAGTGCTACTTAACGGCCATTTTGGTGCTCTGCACACCATTAGTTCTCTGTGGCTTCCAGTGCCAGAGCTGCACATGCCAATACCAGTTGCAGGTTCGTGTACTGGAGTGCGTGTTCACATGCATCTGTGTGTAACATCAAAAGATAATCCTCCTGTAAGTTCCTAGGAGCCTTGTAGTCAGGAGTTACTTGCTGGGATTCTATCAGAGCATGAGCGTGGCATCCACCTCAAGCCTGTTAGATTTTGACAGATGCTCCCCCGTGTTGATTGAGGTGGTCATGTGATACAATTTCTTGCTTTTGCTGTGGGTACATGTGCCTGTGTATCTGAGTGTGTGTAGGTGCATGTGTGCATGTGGAGGCCAGAACTCAGCCTCATATGTTGTTTTGCATCCACTGTCTACTGTTTTGTTTTTTTTTGAGCCATGCCCTCTCACTGGCCTAGAACTCTCCTAGCCTGGACCGCCTGGGCTGCAAGCCTGAGGGATACAGTTGTCTGTTTCTCCAGGGCTGGCGCTAAAACAGACGCCACTGTTTGGCTTTGGTGGGTTCTGCTCCTTGAACTCAGGTCCCAGGTATTTTACTGACGGAGGCATCCCTGCAGCCTCATCTTCATTCATTCGTTTCTCTGCGTAGCCCAGGGTGTCCCAGAACACGCCCTGTCCACATTGACCTTGAATGCACGGAGATCTGCCTGCCTCTGTCTCCAGAGTATGGGGCTGCCTTTGTGCAGCCCCACCGTCCAGCTTACACCTCCGTGTTAGACCAGCCTGTGTTTCTGGGGTATATCTGACTCGCTTTAGGTAAGATGATTTCTACATCTCGCTAATATTTTTGTTTTCATATGTAGGTGATATTTTCTGTTACATGCTTGTGTAATACAGGCAACACTGGCCTCAGTGACTGAGTTGGGAAGTGTTCTCTTCAGTGTTTTTTTTTTTTGTTTTTTTTTTGAGACAGGGTTTCTCTTTGTGGCCTTGGCTGACCTGGACTCTTTGTACATCAGGCTGGCCTCCAACTCATAGCGATCGCCTGCCGCCTGCCTCTACCTCCCTGAGTGTTGAGATTATAGGTGTGTGCCACTGTGCCTGGCTTTTGAGTTGATATTTGAGTACTATCCCTTTATTGTTTCTAGCCTGTTTATCTTTACTTTTTCTTCTAGAGCCAGTTTCAGGAATAAATTGCTTTCTAAGAATTTGTCCCTTTTATCAAAGTTGTTTGTTATTGACAGAGTATCCCTGTTTAGAGTATTCCTTTGTAATCTCTTTCTTTCTGTAAGGTTGGTAGAAATGTGCTTTCATTTCTCATTTTAATGATTTGAGTCTTTTTAAAAAAACAAAAACAAAAACAAAAAAACCTCAGGTCCCAGGTATTTTACTGACAGAGGCATCCCTGCAGCCTCATCTTCATTCCTTTTTAAAGGAAGACTTTGAACAGTTTTTCTCTTCTCTTTTTTTTTTTAAGATATTTTTAATTTATGTATATAAGTGACAGACAAGGGCACCAGATCTCATTATAGATGGTTGTGAGCCACTATGTGGTTGCTGGGAATTGAACTCAGGACCTCTGGAAGAGCAAACAGTGCTCTTAACCACTGAGCTATCTCAGCCCCTTGAGTCTTTTTTTTTTTTTCTTGATCAATCAAACCAAAGTTGGCAAGGTTTTTCTTTGTTTTCCTTAAGACAGGATTTTACTTGACTTGGATTTGAGAGCTCTGTAGATAACCTTTTGTGAGATATTTGGTTTTCAGATATAGTCTGTAGTTTGCCATTTTACTTACACACACACACACACACACACACACACACACACACTACATGTATTAAAAGTTTGTAACTTTGATCACGTCTAATTCGTTAGTTTTCCCCAGGTAATTTGATTTTGGGTCTGTAGTCTAACATAAAGCACTTCATACTTTGTGGAGAGAACAGGTTATCCTTTTATGTGTTCCAAATCTTGCTGTTCTTCAAAATAGGACCAGATTAGTAGCTGAAAACTTAATATGTATTTTACAATGGTTTGGAAGTATTGAGGGAATGATAATAGAAGTAGGATGCTTGAACAAAAGGAATAGTAAATAGTATGTAATTTTACAGTTGTAAACACATAGAAACAGTTACTGAGGTGATTGATTTGAATATGCAGTGTATGGCCGTTTGCTATCTCTCATATCCTGTGGTGTTTCAGTCCATTAATGTAAGTTCAGTGGACTTCTGACTGCTTGTCACCAGTGACAGATTTCTGATTTTTAAAATATGACAGAGTTATAAATCACTAGTTTGCTAGATTGAACCAGTAATCTATTAAAGAACATGGCTGTATTTACTGTAGATAAATGCAAATTTAAAAAGGTTCTGTATATGAAGGTTTAAATGATTTATTATCCTTCAATGCATTCCTGAGTCTGAAGTTATATAACGGATTTAGAAAATTTCATTTCCTGTTTGAAGGTTTAAATTTGCATATTTTTTCTTAATGCAAGTATTGGAGCTTAGTCAATAGAATATATAGTAAAACTCTGATTATACTATCGCTTACATTTTTGAGGTTGTATTACAATATCAACCCTTTTAAATGCATAGGGTAAGTTATTAAATACACTCACTTATTATTTTTTCTGGGATAGAGATTGAGGGAGAATTAAAGGAATGGAGATTGTAGTCTCTAAGTGGCTTAAGAATTAGTGTTCACATGAGCTTTCTTTCTCTTTAACTTGGATTCTTTTTTTTTTTTTTTGTTTCCTGCAAAGTTGCAATTCATATAGTTTTTAGTATGGTTTTTCCTCTCAATAGGAAAACACCAGCAGAACAGCTAATCCTCTACCAGGCTCTCACTTCACACAGTTGCTTCTTCTTATTTATTCTTTTAGGACAGTCATTCCAGTTGCTGGGGCTCTGGTGTGCCCCTACCACATAGCCTGTCTGTGCCTGCTTGTTGGCTTCTGAGGCAGGCCCGTGGTGGAGAGCCCAGGCTGCCTTGAACTTGGCTCCTGTCCCCACCATGGCTAGGATCATAGGCACCATAACTAGATCCACTCACTTTTAAAATGAAACCTCTTCTTTCTAGATCCTTACAGAGTCACATGCAGTTGAAGAAATTGAAAAGAGAACTCTTGTTTTCTCCTTCTTTCCTCTAATACGAAAAATTGACAGAAACATTGTGGTGTGGGTAGCCATGAAGTCAGGGTGAGGAGACTCCCAGCACCCTGGCTGCCTCCCGAGGCCCTTCTAGCCTGTTTCTTCTGCTGCTCCTCATGGGGACAGCGGAAACCACCAGTCTTTCCCCATTATTTTGCCAGTTGAAGAACTTTAGGTAAATGGGATAGTATATGAGTTTCTGGGTTTTCCGGCTAGTATACTTTTCTGAAGAGTCATCTATATTGTTGTGCGCATGAGTAGTCTGATCCTTATTGTTTCGTAGTGGGTATGGTGATGGTCTTCTTCTTTTTTCAGGCTGTTATTGTGAAAGTACCTATAAACATTCATGCTATTTTGTTTTCACTTGGGAAAATTGCAAGGTGTGTAGTTGTTAGTTCAAATAGTAGTGGCATGTTTACTTTTTGAAAGAAATTCCCAGACTCTTTCTACAGCGGCGTGTCATTTCACACAGCAGCATCTGAGTGATGGAGCTTCAGCACAGCCTCCCTGGGAAGTGCTGCTACTGTTCTTACTGACCCATTTGACTGCTTACTGCGGTTTGCGGTTCCTTAAGACCTAGGAATGCCGAATTTGTTTCCATATGCTCGTTGTGTCTTCTTTTGTGACCTGTGTTCTGCTCTTTGGTTTATTTTCTAATTAGTTTTTCTTCTGCTTTTGTATTTGAGAATTCCTTGTATATTTTAGATATCCTCTTCTCGAATACTTGGTTTACAAATACAGTCTGTATATAGGTTGTCTTTCTTTTTTTTTAGTAAGCAAAAGTTTGTAATCTTTGATAAAGCCCAATTCATAAGTTTTTTGCTTTTGGAATTTGCTTTTGGTTGTGAAGTCTAAGAATTCTTAAATTAGCCCTGAGGATTTTCTGTTGCTGTCTTTCTAAGTTTTACACCATACGTTTTAGTCTGTGATCCATATTGAGCTGTTGTGGATTAGGTGTGACGCTGTGTGCTTTCATTTCTTTGCATATTGAGATCTGATTGCTGCAGGCCATGTGCTGAGACTGTCACCACCAAGAGGTTTTGTGCATCGCTGTCACAATCAGTGTGGAGGGTGTGTGCCTGCGCTCCCTGTCCTGCCCCACAGATTTCTGTGTCTGCCCTGTTAGCTCCTCACGGTCTTGATCCCGGTGTCTGTGGAGAAACACGAATTAGGTAGGCAGATCCCTCCCACTGCCTCCCTTTTAATATTGCTTTTCTGTTATAGTTCGTTTGCTGCTTCTGTATAAATCTTACGATAATCATTTTCTCCACCTGTTGAGATCTTTCGGGGTTTATGATCGACTGGTAGGTGCATCTGTATCACTTTTGAGGAGTGGTGACTTGTATAAACATACACCTGCTCTCCATTTAGTGAGGTTGAACACCCTAGTTCCAGGATTTGGGTGTTTTTTGTGGTGAAATTGTTTGTGTATTTCTAGCAATTAAGTGTTGTCACTTTGATTTCATTGCTTGTATTGTCAGTTGTTATTTTTGTAAATGTTATTAGTTCTTTGTGAATTTCACATTATGCGCCCACTCCCACTCATCTCCCCTCCCCTCGTCCTTGTCCTCCCCAACAGAGGAAAAAGTCTCACTGTGGAGGCTGCAGTGTGTCCCAGTGTGTCCCACAGTGCACCCTTTGTCCACACCTCTGTGCTTGCAGATGTTCACCGCAGTGACCCCTTGGTCTGGTGTGAGGCCTCTGGCTTCGGCTGCTCTGTCGAGAGGGGAGCCTCCCTGGGACTCCTCTGGGACATCCCGTTGTCCTGTCATGGGGGTCCTGTAGTTTTGGGTCTGTAGGACCGGATGCTTCGTGCACTCCAGCAGTTCACCGATGGGGTAGATGCTGGGGTGGGTCAATTCAAAGCCCTGGACCTGGGCCTGCGAGGTATCTGAGCTGGCCGGCCTGCCAGCTCTCACCGGCAATCTCTGCAGCCCGGGCTAGCTCTATCTACCCTGCTGCCCAGGTGAGGTGCAGGGCCGGCCCTCCCAAGTATTATGGATGGTGAGGGACAGGGCCAGTTCTCCATTTTCATGGCCCAGGGACTAGCGATGGCAAGGGATGAGGGAGGGGAGAGGGCATCTCTCCCTTGTCCATACTGTGGCATGGTAGCCCAGCTGTAGTGCCAGCTCTGCCACGCTCACACCTTTGGGCAGGCTCACTGCAGCTCTCACAGTGAGCAGTCCACTCCGCAGGGTGCTGCTGTCAGGGCTGGGCCAGATCTCCACAGCACTCAGGGGAGAGGTGTGGCAGTTCTGCACAGCTGTCAGATGGCAGCCAGACCAGGGACGTCCACCTGGTCTTTGGTGGTAGCGGACCCCTGCTGCTGCAGGGCTGTAAACCAGATGTGGCTCCGGGCGGCAGCACAGGCCAGGACCCCACTGTGGTTGCAGGTGGCACCACGGCCATTCCCATCAGGCTGCTCCTCACCACCCTCGAGTCTCCAGTTCTGCCCCTCTCCATTGTGCCCACACCCTTCTGTTTCTCTCTCTTCCATTGCTCCACCTGCTCATCCTGCCGGTGCTGGGGTCTCTTGAGTGTCAGGAGTGGTCTCAGGAGCTCTCTGCCCACCGTTGTTATGGTACCTGGCAAGGCCATCTCGGCTGTGGTCTGCCCCCCCGTCCTGTGTGGTGCCAGCCTGGTGGTCTTCTCAGGCTCTTTTTCAGGGAGTGTTGACAGATGTTGACAGGTGGCAAGTGTAGGCACAGCCTCCCTCCTGTCTGCCACCTGCTGACGCACAGGACACTGCAGCCACGTCTGAAGCCTTGTGTGTTTGTCCTTGTCACCTCTGACCTCGCTAGGTCACACCTTAGCTTTGATAATGCTGGTGTTTGACGGGAGGTAGCCCGTGTGTGTTGCTGGTGGGTTGGACTCAAGTTTATCTTTTTTCTACCTTTGAGCTGAGAAGCATAAAATTAGCGTTCATTTTCAAACACTTAATAGACGTCCAGTGAAATTATGTGGCCATAGAACATTTTTTGTTTGTTTAAAGCTATAAATATTTCCATACTATTACAGGGTTATTAAAATTTCCTGCTTTATGTTGAGAAAGTTACGGTAGCTTGTTGTTTTATGTAAATTGATGTATGCCCTCTAAATTGTCAAATTCTGTGTTTGAAGTAATTTGTTATTCCATTTTACTCTTTCTCTCAAGCCCCTCCCCTGTCCAGCACACCTTATTTTTTAAGTTTTTGAGACAGGTTTTAGTAATCTCTTGTTTCATTCCTGATACTGGCAGTTTGTGATTTTTGGCTTGCTTCTTTATCTTGCCAAAGCTATTCAATTATTTTGGTATATTCAATAACTTTTTCTTTATTTCACTGATAGTTTTCTGTTGCTTTCAGTTGTGTTGGTATCTGTTCTTTGCTAATTTCTTACCTTTTGTTGCTTCTTTCTCTTCTGCCTAATTTTCCCTTTTTTAAAACTAGGTTTTCATTTTTTTAAAATTGAAAATAAAGTTATTTTTATACAATATATTTTGATCATATTTTTTCCTCTCTCATCTCCTCCAGATCCCCCCCACCTCCTCGCCCCTCAATGAGGGGTCAAGGAGGTCAGAGAGGTGTTCGCTCCCTGCAGCTAGAGTTCCAGGCAGCAGTCAGTTGTCTGATGTAGGTGCTAGGAATCAAACTCAGGTCCTCATAAGAACAGTGCATGTGCTTAACTGCGGAGTCATTTCTGCAGACCCGTCCTCCCTCTGTGTGTGTGTGTGACTCCGTCTGTCTCTCTCTCTCAAACAGGCAAATAAAAAAGACAACCTAGAATAAAACAAAGCTGTCACACTAACAAAAAAAGAAAGCACAAGAAATGAATACACAGACACATAGACACACACAGACACACTCAGACACATACACATATACACATGCCTAAATATATTCAATCCTGAGTCCCTTTAGTGTTACGTGTGTGTGCATGGTTTTGGGCCAACCTCTGGGTGTTGCATAGCTGTTTAGGGGCTCGCCTCATCCTTGGGGAAGACTTTTTCTCATGCTCTCAGGATTCCCTCGTTCTTCAGCTGTAGGGCTGGGGCCATGAGGGTTCTCTCTTCTGGGGGGCTTCTCCATTGATGCTGTGCTTCTTCAGGCCTTGTGTAGGCAGCCATGTTGTTGAGGTATCTAGGAGATATATTCTCACAGCGATTTCCTGATCCTCTGGCTTTTAAAATCAGTTGCCCCCCCATGATGTTTTCTGAGCCTTGGGGCAGGAGTTACATTGTATATGTATCTGTTGTGGGGTTTTTGTGGTGGTCTCTGGCAGAGAGAAGTTTCTTTGAAGAATGGCAATGGTTACACTTATCTTTGGGTATTACAGCACTGTTAGGAATTCTGCTGGTTTAATAAGGTGGCAGCAGGTTCTCTCCTATGAGGGAATGTTTGGGTTCGGTACTGGGCTAGGTTTCCAGTACCAGGCATGATTCCCCCCCCCCCCCCCCCCCCCCCGTTGAATGGGTCTTAAGTCTTGTTAGAGAGCTGTTGGTTACCACCAAGACATGAGGACCACTCTTGCCCTCTCAGGGTTATTGAACCATACAGTAGTTGCAGTTGGTGGTGTCACAGCTGGGTAGGACTATTGGTTGAACCCCTCCTTTGGAATCTTACCTAGCACTTTTTTCTTTCTTTATTCGTTTTTTTTTCCCTTTTTTTTTGAGGCAGGGTTTTTCTGTGTAGCCCTGGCTGTGCTGGAACTCACTTTGTACACCAGGGTGGCCTAGAACTCACAGAGATCCACCTGCCTCTGCCTCCCGAGTGCTGGGATTACAGGGTGCACCTCTGTGCTTGGCTTGCGAGGCATGTTCTAGTACTGTGAAAGGGAGCGTTCAGGGAGGAGGCTTTCAAGTCAGATTTGTCTTGAGGCCTCCTGTCTGAAGTAGCAAAAGGATTAACCTTCAACCCCTATGAGGTAGCCAGGGGCAACACCAGCAGCCTGTGCGCTTTGAAGCTCTCAGGACTCCCTGACCAGCAACCCCAAAGGGGGTTCTCATGCCTAATATTGCAGTTTTGTCAGTCGATGGCTGTTGGGTGGAGCATTCTCATCCCAAATGAGATAAATTTATTTAAATTGTGTGCGTGCATGCGTGATTTCTTTCTTTTGAGAATTCTCCATACTGATTTCCATAGTAGCGGCTATACCACATTTCAGTCACATCAACAATGACAAGGATTCCCTTTCCTCATATCCCTTCCAGCATGTTGTCAGTTTTTTTGTTGAGCTTAGCCATTCTGTTTGGAGTAAGATGCAATAGCAAAGGTATTTTGATTTTTTTTTCTCTTACTGCTAAGGATAATGAACATTTTTGAGATATTCATGTCTTAAAATCTTTTGATTTATTTATTTTTATCATATGTGTACGGTGGTTTTGTCTGCACCACATGTATGCAGTGCCTGCAGAGGGCAGGCATGGTCAGAACCCCTGCAGCTGGAGTTACAGACGGTCGTGAGTTGACCTGTGTGTCTGGGCATTCAGCCTACATCCTCAGGAATGAGGTGCCAGGATTGCACCCTGCCATCAGCTCTCTCCTGGCAGACGGTCCTGGTTAATTGTAGTTGTGGCATCTGAGGTTAACCTGTCACGGAAGCCCAGAGTAAGCCTGTGAAGTCAGCAGCTCTTTTTAAATTAGTAACTTTTTATGTGTGTGGCTCTTTTTCTTGTGTGTATGCTGTACACCTTTGGGGCCCCATGAAGGCATGGGTCTCCTGGAACTATAGTTACACATGGTGGTAGGCCATCATGTGAGTGTTAGGAATGGGGCCTGGTCCTCTGGAGGAGCTACATCCCCTGTCCCCACCCCCAGTTTTTAAAAGACAGGCTCTCACTGTGTAGGCATGGGTAATTTGGACTTGTTATCTACACTATTGTGGCCTTGAACTCACAGAGATCTGCAAGTACAATCTCTTAAACTAAATTCATTCCCTTCAATTCAGAAGCTCTCTGCTTTCCTTAGAGCTTTGTCTGCAAACATTTTGAAGAAAGTGCAGCCCAAAGATTTGCTACTGACAAATAAGTCAAAGAATATTGTGGGGTTGACCACGAAGCAGCCTTGTAAAGCTTCTTAAATTAAATGCTCTCCCTTTCTCCTCTGGATTCCAAGAAAATATGTACTTGCTTTCTTTAGAAATGTGCAGTGAGTATATGATTTAGAAAGAGAAAACTTTTTCTAAGTCAGTCAGGCAGGATAGCCATCACTTAGAGTCCTTGGAACTTTTTCTGTAGAACTATTACTGCGTAAAATTCCCTCCCCCAAAGCTAACATCCTTTCAGGGTTGAAAACAAATAGCAATCTAGAAGGAATTTCTGATATAAGGAAGATGCAAAAATTGTCAGGTGTTTTAATTTCTACTGACAGTTACTTTTCCTAGAGTCCCTGGTGCATGCACCCATGAATCTGTACACGCTGAGTGAAAAAACCTAATAAAACCTAGTTCCAGGGATTATTTTCTCAGCTGTAGGCCCTCTTCACTAGAACCAGACGAGTTCAGTCAGGACAATGCAGAGGCCATTGTAGCAGCGGCTTCTGGAGGGGGACGTGCAGCCGGCTGCAGAGACTCCATCGCAGGGTCCATGTGTGTCGTCGCGCCGGGATCTTCACCATGGGTTGGTGCTTACTCTGAGATGGCCCTAGTTATTGTCACTGTTCATGCACCTTATGCACCATGAAGGAGGACATTCGGGAAGACCAGCGTTCCTATTTTATTTTCTAAGAATAATGCCAAGGCCTAGCTGGGAGGGTTGTGGTTTTGAGGTCAGCCTAGGAAAGTAATGTGTTTGCTAGAACTCTGTTTTCCCTAACTCTGTTAGTGTCTTTTTCTGTTATACTTTTTAAAAATTGTATTTTTTTAATATTAATTATAGTTTATGTACTATGTGTCCCAACTGTAGCCCCCTCCCCCTCCTCTCCCAGTACCACCCTCCCTCCCTTATTTCCCATGCCCCTCCCCCAGTCCACTCATAGGAGAGGTCCTCCTCCCCTTCCATCTGACCCTAGCTTATCAGGTCTCCTCAGGACTGGCTGCATTGTCCTCCCCTGGCCTGGTAAGGATGCTCTCCCCTCAAGGGGAGGTGATCAAAGAGCCAGCCACTGAGTTCATGTCAGAGATGGTTCCTGTTCCTATTATTGGGGAACCCTCTTGGACACTGAGCTGCCATGGGCTACTTCTGAGCAGGGTTTCTAGGTTATCTCCGTGCATGGTCCTTGTTTGGAGTATCAGTCTCCGAAAAGACCCCTGGGCCCAGATTTCTTGGTTCTGTTGCTCTCCTTGTGGAGCTTCTGTCCCCTCCAGGTCTTTCTATCTCCCCCTATTTTCCTAAGATTCCCTGCACTCTGTGCAGTTTGGCTATGAGTCTCAGCATCTGCTTTGACACACTGCTGGGTAGAGTCTTTCAAGGGCCCTCCATGGTAGGCTCCTGTCCAGTCCCCTGTTTTCTCCCTCTTCTGATGTCCATCTCGTTTGCTTTTCTGAATGAAGATTGAGCATCTTACCCAGGGTCTTCCTTCTTGCTTAGCTTCTTTAGGTGAACAGATTTTAGTATGTTTATCCTATATGTCTAATACCTACTTATAAGTGAGTTTATACCATGTTAGTGTCTTTTTAGGCATCCTGCTCTTTTCAAAAATATGGCGGGTTTTTAAAGTGCTAATGTCAAGGTATTCAGTTTTACCCAAGGACCCATTTCTGTGTGACTGTAACTCTACATGAGAAGAAATTTTATTAGTTCATTTTCTCTTTTCTGGGGGGTTCATTTTATATATAAACAAACTCAGGATAAAAGTGGTGTGGGCACTTTTGGACATGTCATGAGAAACAGCAGTACCTGGTTAGTGGTAGAAGCTGAGCTTACACTTTGCCAGGCTTCCTGCTCTGCGGTGCTCTTGTCTCGTCTGAGGAGAAACGTAGCAAGTTCACATTGAGTTGTCCGGAGTGAGCACGGCCCCCTGTCAGGTCCCAGGGTGTTGACTTATGCTCTTCCAGCTTTATAAATCTTTCCAAGAGAAGAGACTTATTTTTCATGTTCCTGTATTTTTTTTTTTGAGCATGTAAGTGACTCAGTTTAGTGACCAATTTTAAGATAAGGCACTTTATTAATAAAACTATTAAGAAGGAAATTGTCATGCTCAAATTAAGGTCTAGGCACAAGTTGTAAAGGTTCACTTGAATTCTTTGAATAAGATCCTTTAAAAAGTCTATAATCATATACATTAAACTGTGACCTATGTAATGCATGTTATGCCACCCTGAAGGTTGCTATAAAAATTGTTTATGAAGTTCATGCAAGACTAAAATATGTTGAAATGGAGAGTTTTGAAAAACGTTCTATATAGCAGAGGAGACCAAATCATGCTAAAATGCAGGAAAAGACTATACATCAGTTTCCAAGCTACATTATTCAAAAAATACAACCATAAAAAGGTAATAAGATTACATTTTCACATTTCATGGCTGGTAAAGTGCATTAGGCTGCTCAGATATTCATAACTCCCTGTGACATTTGGAAGATTACATTTTGGAGTGCAGAGCCATTACTGCCGCTCAGATAATAACCCGCGATGCCTGGCCTGGCTGTGAGCCCCGTCGTTGGAGACAAATTTGTGTTTTGAAGGTTGATCAGCTTCAAATAACTATTAGAAAGGGTTAACCTGACACTGTAGGCTCCTGGCTTGGTTTTTAGATATAACAGATATGCATGCATACAGTATATCAAATATGCCATACACTTATGTGGACAAATTTCAGTCATCAATTTTCTTCTTGAGAGGTGCATCTTCTAATATTTAATGTAGTGGAAAACATTTAAAACACCTGTCTGCATATTGCTTTCACACTATAAGCTCAGTTTAGAAGCTGATAAAATATTTGGGGCCTTTTTGGAAATTACTTTCCAAATTAATTCTGTAGCTTCTTGGAAGGGTGGTTGCTGATGGTCAGATATACAGGTCGGGATGAGGGACGCAGGTGGGTAATGTTAAGGTGAAGGTGAGGGCTCTCAAGTCAGTTAGTGAGGTTTTCATCCTGTTATTTCTTCCAGAGGACATATGATTTTTGAAGAAAATGTCACAGTATTAGAACTCTTTCCATATTTATTTTTTTGCAGCAAGTTGTTTCTTTATGTTGGTTGGTTTTTCTGCATGTTTGAGTTCATTTGAGGCAGTGCCTTTCTGGACTCCGTTGAAAACTTTCAGTTTGTGCCTAATAGGAAATGTTGCTGAAGTTGTCTTTACTGGTGTGTCGAAAGGACTTTCACAAAACCTTTTCTCTTTCTGCTTTCCTCTCATTAAGCAGTGACTTTAGGGTAATGTGTTCTTATATGTAACATTGTATAGGGTTACTAGTGTTTTATGACTGGGGAAATTTGTTGTTCATTTGCTGCCTTTCTGAAACTGTATAGTACTTTCTGATCAAAATAAACTCCTATGATCAGGAAGTTACTAATTTTACATTCTGCTCTCTGTGTGGACTACTGCAGATGCCATACGCATTTCCTCAGCAACACTGACGTATGAGAACACCTGTTTCCACTCCTTGCCTATGGCGCATCTGATTATTATTAAGGATTTGGAATTTTTTAAGATGTATATATATATATTTTTTGTTTTTAATATTAATTTTGTGAAAAAATTGAGGTTTTCATATGTTGTGTTGTCATTTGGAGTCAAATTCATTGCTTTGTCCCAAACATCACTTTTTAAATTTTCTTTTAGGAAATTATTTATATTATGAATTATGAATTATTTTCTCTAGTGTATAATTATATTTTGATTTTATGATATTTTTGCTTATGCATTTAATTCCCTAATTACTTAATTACTTACGGAAGTAATTATTCCACCTAATTACTTAAGCTTAAGCTCAGAGTCTTATACATGCTGGGTGAGCATTCTATCAGTGAACTATAGACTCTGCTCAGAATTTTAATTTATATTAATTCAGTTTGAGAAGTCTAGAAATCTTAACAAAATCTTTTTTTTCCTGTGTTCTCTAGTGGCCCAAAGCTAGCTTTGAATTCACTATTTAGCAATGGATCATCTTGAACTTCTTTTTTAAAGATAGGGTCTCACTGGGTGGTGGTGGTATACGCCAGTAATCCCAGCACTTTGGAGGCAGAGGCAGGAGGATCTCTGGGAGTCTAGAGAGTGGCATTCCAGTACAGCCAGGGCTACACAGAGAAAGAAAGAAAAAAAAGAAAAGTAATGACAAGAAAAAGATAGGGTCTCACTTTAGAGTCTGGCTGGCCTGGGCTTGCTAGGTCAGAGGTCTGCCTGCCTCTTCCTTCTGGGTGCTGGAAGGGTATAGCGCTGTACCATCATGCCTGCTCTTTGTTTTTTTAATTAGTTTATTTCTGTTTTTTATGTGCATGTATGTAAGCATTCTCTGTGTGTGCCTTGTCCCCTCAGAGGCCAGAAGAGAATTGCTTTGAATTGGAGTTAAGGATGGTTGTGTGTAAGCTGTCCTGTGAGTGCTGGGGACCCAGCCCAGACCAGAAGAGAATTGCTTTCAATTGGAGTTAAGGATGGTTGTGTGTAAGCTGTCCTGTGAGTGCTGGGGACCCAACCCAGACCAGAAGAGAATTGCTTTGACTTGGAGTTAAGGATGGTTGTGTGTAAGCTGTCCTGTGAGTGCTGGGACCCAGCCCAGACCCTCTGTGACCGCACACAGGGTTCTGCACTTGAGAGCCAGCTCTCCAGTCCTGCCCTCGACCACTTGATTTTCCTGCCACTGCTCAAGCGCTGGGATTACGGGCATCTGGCCTAAGAGCTGAGAAAAGCATCACCTCTCACATTTATAAAATACTGTCTTATCACCTCATGCAGCTGATGGTGGTCTACTTAAGTTACGCTCTATTTGTTATTTTAAAAGTTGACCATTTTGTTGTTGGGGGTTAGGGACTGATGCCAATGGGAAGTCATTGCTAATCTGACGTGTAGGAGAAGTAACCGTGGTTAACAGGTGGTGACTGATGTCTTGGACTGTGTTTGTTTCCCTGGTAGCTGGTGGGAGGCCAGTTTGATCTGGAGACGAACTTCATCATCCAGGAAGGTGAGAGTGTCGTCTGCATGCTGGATTTACTGGAGAAGTGCGATATCACTTGCCAGGCAGAGGTCTGGAGCATGTTCACAGCCATTCTGAGGAAGAGCATCCGAAACCTTTACGTCTGCGCAGAAGTGGGCCTCGTGGAGAGAGTACTTGGGAAGATAGAGAGAGCCGACAGTATGATTGCAGGTACGACTTTTCTGTAGAGATGTGTGAAAGGAAATAGTGAGATTCTTACAGTATTTGAAAAATTCTCTTAGCAATATGTTTTTAAAAAACAAATACTTGATTATATAACATTATCTATTTAAAATTATTTATTATTTTAAAGTTGTGAGTGTGTGTGTGTAGGATTGTAGGGAGTGTGATGCATGCAGAGGCAGAGGTAGCAATATTCTTGGAGCTGGAGTTTATCTTAGCTCAGGTGCTTGGGAAGAGCTGTATGTGCTCTTAGCCACTGAGCTGTGTCTTTGCCCTCATAGCATGTGTGTGTACCTCTTGTGTCCAGACATGTAAGTGCGTACATGTGTTTTAATTCTCCATCTCTCTAAATTTAATCTCTCACCAATTCAATTGTTTGCTTTTTCTCAGATCTTCTCGTGGACATGTTGGGAGTGCTGGCCAGCTATAATTTGACAGTTAGAGAACTGAAGCTTTTCTTCAGCAAACTTCAAGGAGATAAAGGACACTGGGTAAAAACCAAGTGAAAACAAACACCCCAAGCCCTAAATGCTCTGGTATTTGAAGGTCCCTCCCAGGCACGTTGGCAGCTTATAATGGGACTGACACTGTTCACATGGTACATGTCAGATTGAGGGGCGGGCGTTGTTGTTTCGGGTGTGCTAGGTAGACTAGTAATTTGATCCTTGTTAAATTGGTGCTTTAGAGCCACATATTTGTTATTTATTGGAGTTCAGGATGTGTTCTGTTGCACCCAGTCTTCTGTTCTGAGTGATAATGGCCCTTCAGTGAGATAGCATATTCTGGGAGCAGAGCCTTTGCAGGTTAGAGCTCTCCTCTTGAGGGGCAATTTGGTGGTGTTTTTGTAGTTTGTGTTGGTGAACTTGTCCTGAATCTCAGGTCTCTTATCAACAGCATTTCTTTTTGCAGTTTCACTTAGCTGTTTTTTTACAGGAATACTAGTAAATGTTTGTTCCATTTTTGTTTCTAGCCATTAGTGACTTACAGAGATTATTGTCTTTAGTCTGCTGCCTTATAATTTTTTAGATCTACAAATTTAATTTATGTTTGTGCCCTGCAATTTGTCATGTTAAAATTTGTATTTTTTAGCTGATATTTTGTAAGCTCCAGCTCTCTGTGCTCTCCAGATGTTTCCTGTGGCTGGTAAATGCACTTAGTTATGGTCCTGGGTAGATTAGCATGTATTTACGTTGCTAGTTGTTCCTTTGTGACTCTGTAGTTTTCATCAAATCTTGAAAAAAAATTCATTATTTTTCCCAATATTACTTCCTTTTGTTCTTCCTTTTCTCCTCATCTGGGGCACCAAACTTTAGGTGACTTTAGTTTTTATTAAATTAAAAAATGTTTTTGAAACTTTTTTTTTCCTCATAGTCTTTACTTGGGATTGTGTAAGACCATAGCTTACACAGGTGCCTTTTTAATGAGCTATGTTGGCACATTTTTAGAGCCCAAGTCAAATCTCTTGATACTGTCCCGGATCACTGAGGTCTGGTCACTTTTCTCCTTCCTTCCTTCCTTCCTTCCTTCCTTCCTTCCTTCCTTCCTTCCTTCCTTCTCTCCCCCTCCTTCCTTCCCTTCCTTCTCTCCCCCTCCCTCCTTCCCTTCCTTCTGTCCCCCTCCCTCCTTCCCTTCCTTCTCTCCCCCTCCCTCCTTCCCTTCCTTCTGTCCCCTCCCTCCTTCCCTTCTTTCTGTCCCCCTCCCTCCTTCTCTTCCTTCTCTCCCCCTCCCTCCTTCCCTTCCTTCTCTCCCCCTCCCTCCTTCTCCCTCCCTCCCTCCTTCCCTTCCTTCTGTCCCCTCCCTCCTTCCCTTCTTTCTGTCCCCCTCCCTCCTTCTCTTCCTTCTCTCCCCCTCCCTCCTTCCCTTCCTTCTGTCCCCCTCCCTCCTTCCCTTCCTTCTCTCTCCTTTCCTCCTTCCCTTCCTTCTCTCCCCCTCCCTCCTTTCCTTTCTTCCCTCCCCCTCCCTTCTTCCTTCCCTTTCTCTTTTCCTCCTTTCCTCCCTCCTCCCTCCCTCCCTCTTCACTTTCTTAAGACAAGGTCTCATTGTAGCAGTCCTGAAACTCACTGTGTAGACCAGGCTAGCCTCAAACTCCCAGGAATCTGCCTGGTGTGTGCCCCCATGCCTGCCTCTAAAATGTGGATTCTGGGGCCTGAGCTCTGGTCTCCGTGCTTGTGCTCTGAACACTTTCCTCACTATCCTGTCTCTCCAGCCTCCTTCCACTTAAACATTCTTTTATATTCATATTTTCATTTTGCTTCTTGACAATGTTAAAAATCACAATGATGATAATGATAATACCAAGTAATTATTTTTTAAAAAAATATTTTATTTATTTATTTTGTATGAGTGCTCTATCTGAAGAGAGTACCAGATCTCACTATAGATGGTTGTGAGCCACCATGTGGTTGCTGGGAATTGAACTCAGGACCTCTGGAGGAGCAGACAGTGCTCTTATGTGCTGAGCTATCTCTCCAGCCCCAAGAAGTATTTTTATCTCTATGGTTCTGTACTTTCACCATTTTCCAGAACAGTACTTTATACATTGATGTTTCTTCCTGGCTATAGGTTCCTTTTACGACATAGTTAGATAAGATAGAGTGATGTGTATGTTGTTGGTTTCCTTAAGGTGATTAGACCGTTTGTGAGGCCACCCATGCGACTTCCGTCAGGACAACCTTTGTTTTTTACCTTTTCCCTTTCTGGTGTAGCATGGCTTGTTGCACTAGGGCTGGTTCTCCTTACTACTGAAACCTGTCTGTTCCAGAGTCTGGGCCTGACGGGGGAGCATGAGGGGACTGTGAGTCTGTAGCTGGGAAGGTCAGGACTCTTCTGACTTGGAGCTGCCGGTGTCTTCTCTGCCTGTTAGCTGTGACACTGTTGCTGAGCTAGGCATCTGGGCTTTTCCTCTGCACAGCCCCAGAGAGTCTGCGGCACTCTGCTTTCGCTGCACTCAGGGCTCTCTCTCTGAATCTCTGTAACTCCTTCATGTGCTGTTTGGGTTCCTGTCTGTGTAGTGATGAGTTGGCTTCAGAAAGGCCTGTTAGTGTGTTTTCTTTCCTGATAGGGTGCATTGTTAATCTGCCTTTCTTCAGGTCTGAAAATGATTATTGCATACATTGTATCGTTTTCATCTTGTTTTTGGTGCTGTTTTTAAGTGTAGGCCCAGTTTGTGCTATGTCAGGAAGAGGCCCTGTACTGTTTAAATAACTTATCTAGAATATCTGATTAATAAAAAAAGCAAATAAAAAAAACCGTAAAGGTTATAGACAGATACTTATTTGTAGACATGGAAGCTCTAGGAACCCAGGATAATTAATGGGATATTCATGAAAAAGAATATTGACATGTCACCTTTTATCTATAGTATTATTAAAATACAGTGGTGATGAGCAGCTGGATAACTATGGTTGATAAACTTTGTGTGGTTGTGTTTGGACTGAAGTGGGGTAAAGGGTGAAGAGAAATCTGGTACGCCTCAGTCACATACAGTATCCAGTGAATTAATAATTCTAAGTGCCTAGCCATAGTCCTACAAGGAAATGTACATGAAGATGCTCATCTGAACATTGTTTTTAAAAAATATGTTAATTCCAGGTATTTTGATCTTACTTCCTCCACTACACCCCCCGCCTTCCCCTGAGAACCCCAGTTTGATAGCCGAGAACCATCAGCATCTGTGATCTATGCTCATCACAAGGACAGGCTGCCCGGACTGGATATTTTCAAACACTTACGCTTTAATAGTTCCATACATGATATGATCTGATCATGCTTCTCCCATGACCCTCTGTTATGCAGAGTCAAATACTGTGTAGCAGCTCACAGTCACTGCACAGAACTGGAAAGAGGAGGGGGGTGCGGAGTGCCGCCCTCACTGAGAAGGTCTGTTGGGAAGGGGAAGGGAAGGGAAGCTTCTCCAGAGGACCCTCCCTGGGTGTGCCAGCACGCTCCAGGGAGACGCCACACCCAGGAGCAGGTGGCTAGCACAAGACGAGCTCTCTTTTGTGTGTGTGTGAAGTTTGGTGTTTATTTTTGCTTTGATTTTCATTATTATTATTATTAATTTTACTTTTTTTCTCTTGATTTTTGTTATGGGGGCATTGAGAACACATGACGTAGGTTGTTAGTGAGGTGCAAAGGACCAGGGAGAAGTTGGGGGAGGGGAAACATGGTCAAAATACATTGTGTGGAAAAAAATGTTATATGGAAAAGATAAATCAATGTGAAAGTATAGGAAGAGAGTAATGAATCAGCTGAATTACATATGTAATGTAAAGTCATTCAAATGCTAAAATAGTACACTTTTTTACATTTGTGTGCGCGTGTGTGCGCGTGTGCGTGCAAGCACGTGCGCCATTATGATGTTTGCCAGGCACAGGGCAGCCTGCAGGAGGTGGCTCTCCTTCCATGTGTGTTCTGGGCTTGAACCTGGTTGTCAGTCTTGGTGGTGGCACCTTTAACTGCTGAGCCTGTTGACAGGCTCAGAGACCCTGTGGACAGACTGCGTGACAAACTAGATGTGTCGAGGTAGCTGTCCACGGTGAGTGGGTAGAGCAGGCCCAGGAGACGCCACTGACAGAGTCACTCACAGCTCTCTGTAGTCACACATGCAGCTGCTTCTGCTTTGATGGCGAGAGCAGAGTGAAGAGGACCTGTTTCTAAGTCCACGCACACGCTTATGGTTTTTACTGTCGATTGTGCGTGTGGAATGAGGGCATTCATGAGCATGGCTATTTGTAAGGATCTTGAAATAGAACATTTTTTTCCTCAAAGGATTGCCAGTCTGGTACGCTACAACAGTGTCTGTGGGTGGGATCAACTCATTATGTTCTTTTGTTGATTTGTTGACAGGAAAGGGAATTTGGAGGAATGATTTTTTTTGATAGAAATGGTATAATATTCTAGTTGTGTTTGATGTTGCAGTTATTTTTTTGTTTATTTTTCTTTGAAATATATTTAAAATGATTGTGATTATAGTTACTTCTTATTAAGCAGACCTTTTTGTGGTTGATTAAAATTATTTCTTAGATTGAAGTTTTTCCATTTCCTAGTAAGATAAAAGGCTACTGAACTTTTACATAGTAATAATAACTTAGAATAGTGAACGAAACAAGATGGGAGCAAACCAATTATTTCACCTGTAGTTTGAGACTGTTTTCAGCTTGTAATAAAGAAGAGTGAATGTTCTTATTTTTTAAAATATTTTTACTGTATTTCCTTATAGACTGATTAAGATGGTAATACGTATCTGATTACCCCTCGCTCACCTTATAAATATTAATGAGATTTTTATTTTAGTTCTTGATTGTTTCATGTACTAAATATTTTTGTGGGTCAAAGAAACATTGAAAGAAATATAATATGCTCTTTATATATGCTGTGTATTTGAGGCATATTGTAAAATGAAATGTGCTAGGGAAATTTAATCACGTCTTTGAAAGCAGAAAAGGCTGCCCTGATGAAGTGGACTTTAAGATAAGCTTTGAAGGGTCTGAAGGATTTCCTTGGTTGGCAGTAGAGTGAGGGAGGCTTAGTGAGGACGTTTTAAACAAAAGGAATAGCTTGTATGAAGGCAGTGTTGTGGGAAGGATTCTATGAGGAGGCATGTGGGTAGCTTCCAGGAGGCAAGGATAGCCAAATGAGGTTGGAGATGCAGACTGATCTGACAGGCCATTTTAAAGGTGGTCTCTACTAAAGACAGGAGAGTGAAGGCGAAATGTAACTGCTGAAAGCATCATGGCCACACCACGGGCTCTAGAGTCAGACTGAGCTCCGCCCTGGCCCCACCAGTTACTGTACGACCCGAAGCCTGCCTCTGCCTCAGAGAGTTAACACAGCCACCATGTAGGGTGCTTGTGAAGTTGAAGTATTGTGACTTTTTAAAAGCACCTTTGGCATGGAAACATATTTAGTGTTTGTTAAGATGTATAGAGAGTTGGTGACAGTTTGTAAATTTTAAAGCTCAATTTTTGAAGTATTTGAGGTGTGAAAAATATTAGATTATATTTACTAACAACAAATGTGTACTGTTACAGAAAAAAAAATCACAGAATTCGTTATATTGTGAAGCTATTTGAAGATAGCATTGTTTGCTCTTATACCTTTTGGCTCATAGCATTATTCAGGCATTCTTGTATATATTCAAGCGTGACTGTCTTTGGGTGTGTTTGTTCCATGGAGAACAGAGTGACTAATAAACCATTATTTTACAGCCTCCACATGCTGGGAAGCTGTTGTCGGTGTTAAAGCATATGCCTCAGAAGGATGGTCCTGATGCCTTCTTCAGCTTCCCAGGGCGGAGCGCTGCAGTAAGTAGACAGACACGCACGAGGCCCACACTCGAGCTCTCCCTTCCCATACTTCCTGGAAGTGTAGCCCTGCCATCACAAGGTTCCCTGTTAGTCAGAGGCTTTTCCATAGGAGTCTACTTAATCCTTAGAACTTAATCCTTTCTCCTCGCTGTTTGCGACACAGAGAAATTGATGCTTAGAGCATTTGAGAAAGCTGCCTGCTCAAAGCTTGGTTCAGTAAAGGAATAACAGCCTTCCTTTCATCTGTAGTTACACTATTCTGTGAATTTATCTTTGTAGCTGTAATGTGGAACACTGTAAGTTTCTGTCTTTCTGAATTGTTTTTTTAGCCTTATGTATCATTTCTTTTGCCTTTTTTAAATACTCCTGGTATATAGAAAGAATAACACTTCAAAATCCTGCTTTGGAATGAATTCTTTTCTTTTCCACTTATGTATGTATGTATGTATGTATGTATCTATCCATCTATCTATCATCTAATCTCTTTTTTTAGATTTATTTATTTTACATATATGATTGTTCTGTCTGTAAGAGACTTGCATGCCAGAAGAGGGTATCAGATCCCTGTATAGATAGTTGTGAGCCAATATGGTTGATGGGAATTGAACTCAGAACCTCTGGGAGAGCAGAGGGTGTTCTTAAGCACTGAGCCATCTCTCTAGCCCTCTATTTAATCTCTTTACAGCCTGATCCTACCCTGTCCCTCCTCTGCTCCCAGTCATACCTTCATGCCTCTCTTCCTTCATTTTCCTCTCTTCTACTTCTCAGAGAAGGAGAGGCCCCCAAGGGGTGCCAACCCGCCCTGGCACCTCCAGTCACAGCAGGACTGAATGCATCCTCTCCCACTGAGGCCTTGCAAGGCTACGCAGCTAAGGGAAAAGGATCCAAAGGCAGGCCACAGAGTCAGAGACAGCCCCTGCTTCTGTTGTTAGGGGACCCACATGATGACCACGCTACACATGTGTAGGGTTCGAAGTCCAGCTTCTGCCTGCTCTTTGGTGGGTGGTTCAATCTAAATATATATACATATTTTTTAGCACACATTTTTTTGAGCTAGGGTCTTGCTGTACAGTTTCAGGCTAATAACAAACTCTTGGTATAGCCCAGGCTGGCCTCAGACTGGAGCTCTTACTGTCTGTTGAGTAAGCCCCGCCTCTTCAGTGCTGGGCTTTCAGCCGGATGCCCCACAGCTGTACATAATAGGCCTGGCACTGAGGCACGTCCTTAGCCCCTTGTCTGCCCTGTTCCTGTTTATAAATAAGATCACCATGCATGGTAGTGACACTTGCAGTGCCGCAGCGTGCTGTGAGTGCAAATACGTACTGTAGGTGTGTTATTTGTAGAGTCTCCAAACAATTCATTATTATATCAGTCAGTCTATAATAAATTGTTTGTTAGACGGTCTTCAACCTTTTCTTTTTATGAGCTAGTTTTTCATTCATTTATTACTTTGCTAATTATAAAATCTTGCTTGCTTTTTTGGTTGTGTAGTTAGGCACTGTCTGCTAAAAGATAAGAATATACTTTTGAAGGACATTTGTAGTGTGTTGATTCATGCCTATAATTCAAAAATTTTGGAGGTGGAAGTGGAGGTGGGAAGGTCAGTAGGTCAAGGTCATCTTCAGCTACCTAGGGAATTTGAGGCCAGCTTGGGCTCCATGAGGCCCTGTCTCATTAAGAGGAAATGAAACAAAACAAAACTAAATACTTTGGTGATATTTGATTTGTTGTTTGGGGACTTTTTATTTTATCTTATTTTTTATTTTACCTTGTTGCCCAAGCTAGTGTCCTACTTAGGGTCAGCTTAGAGTCCTCTGCCTTAGCATCCTCAGTGTCTGGTTGGTTTATTTGCGGTAGTGGCCCTTACTAAATTGTCGCGCGTCATGTAGACCAGGCTGGCCTTGACCTTCCAGAGATGCACTTGCTTATGCCTCTCGAGTACTCGGGTTAAAGGCGTGTGCCGCCACACCCAGTTGATGGTGCGCTGAAAGCGTTTAGACTGAGTGGTAAAGCCCCGTCTCAGGTGGCCTATGAGTACCATTTTGAAAAACGTATGAAATAATCGTGTTTAGTTTTATATTTGTGGTTTACAGAAATAACATACACTAAACCTTTTAACTTCTTTCCATCTGTCCTTTTTTTTTATTTCTTGTTTGATCTCAGTACTATTTCTTTAAACTAGAATCTTTCTGGCTATGACTGTAGTGAAAAAAGAAGTAGACATGCGTTTGATCACAGCAGGCTACACTGAATGTTTCATTTTATTAATTAATATTTACTAATTTTTATCTGGGAAAATTCAGTAGTGCAAAAAAGTTTTCTTCCAAATAAAGTCTGCTTTGAGATGTTTTTATAACTTAAAGTAACATAAGACAGGCAAAACACACATAGCATTGTAAAGTCTCATTTGTATGAGTTCAGTAATAAAGTTTTTCATGCAAGTTAGTGACTACATTTCTTTCCTTCAGGCTATTGCACTACCTCCTATAGCCAGATGGCCTTACCAGAATGGCTTTACATTTCACACCTGGCTTAGAATGGATCCTGTAAATAATATTAATGTTGACAAGGATAAACCATATTTGTATTGGTATGTATCTGTAGAATTGATTAGTGCTAATACCTTATTTTGAAAATGATAACATTTAGAGGTAAAATGAAAACTTACTCTTCATAGTTTCAGAACCAGCAAAGGTCTCGGCTATTCTGCTCACTTTGTTGGTGGCTGTTTGATCATAACATCAATAAAGTCAAAAGGAAAAGGCTTTCAGCATTGTGTGAAGTTTGACTTCAAGCCACAAAAGGTACGTGACCTCCTGAGCCTGCCCCTCTGAGAAGCTGTGCAGCCTGCCAGGTGCTGTTAACCGCTGGCTTTGTGGCTGTGGGCGCTTTCCTAGAAAGGTAGTGTGAACTTCCATGGTTGGGGTTGTGGAATAACTGAATATTCAGTTATCTATAGATTTGATGAGAGATGCCAGGAGCAAAAAGAGAGCTGCTTCGCTGCTGTCTGTGTGTACACCCTGCAGGTTAGAGGTCAGTCAGCACTAACGTCTGTAGAAGGTGGTCGCAGGTGTATTCAGCGAGGGTGGGAAAATAGTGAACATTTAAAGAAGACAGTTTATCTTTCAAAATTTTCATAATGCTACTTTGGAAAAATCATCAGTGATTAGGATCAATCTGCTGAGGTTTTCCCTGAATAAATGCTGTTCTAGAGGTTGAATGTTGGACTAGTAAGAGTACTCCAACTTTGTTTCTAAGTTTCATTAAAGCCCCACCCTTGGTGGCCGTGGTATTAAGGGAGTCTCTGTCTCTGTTCGCTCAGTGGTACATGGTCACTATAGTGCACATTTACAACCGCTGGAAGAACAGCGAGCTTCGGTGTTACGTCAACGGCGAGCTTGCGTCCTACGGGGAGATCACATGGCTTGTCAACACCAGTGATGTGAGTACTTTGAAGATGTGCTTCTTAGGGTTTCTATTGCTGAGGTAAAGCACCCACAACAGCTCGGCAGGGAAAGTTCTTTGCACTCCCACGTCACTGTTCATCATTGAAGGAAGTCAGGGCAGGAACTGACGCCAGGCCATGGAGGCCACTGTCTCCTGGCTTGGGGCTCTGGCCTTGCTCAGCCTGCAAGAGCCCAGGATACCTGGGCACATGTACTGCTCACAGGCCTGGACCCTCCGTGCCCATCATCGACCAGAGACTGCCGCACAGGCCAGTCTACAGGCCAGTCTCCTGACGGTATTTTCTCATCTGAGGTAGCTTTCAGACGTCAGCTTGTGCTGACAGAACTAATCAGTACACTGTGAAAAGCTATTATTTTGAAGAGATGAAATTTATAAACGAGAATATTTTAAAATCTGCGTATACATTTTGACCACTATAATGTATTTTTATACTATGTTAATTTTTTGATAGAACTTGTTGATTTATCAGCTAAGGTATTTCTCATATTTTATCTTAAAATATTCTGGGTAGAGGGAAAGATTATTATTTTGTAATAAGTTAGATGATGCATGCGCACACTTTGCATACGCTTTAAAGCTGCTTTGATACTATTGTTTTTATTATGTTTTTAGAATTCAGAGATTAGAATGGAAATAGCAATGATCTTATTTCTCTCATCCAAACCTTCTTTTTATAGAAACAGTAAAAACCACTAAGGAAATTGCTTCACAGTGTGCCACTCAGCCAGCATTGTAATGTTGGTAGTGTTAGCCTGAAGAGCTTGGGATCTGTCAGACGCGGTTCTGAGTCTTGGTCTCTCACCTCCTCAGGGATGATCTTGCTCACTTTCCTCCTGAAAATAGTATGAAACATGGAATCACAGGACACTGTGGGGATGGGAGACAAGATAAGCTTCCTTAGTCTCCAAGTCTTTGTAAATGAGGAACACCAATCTTTTTATGGTAAAAATGGTGCAGTGAGAAGGGTCACATGACCCAAACCAAACTCATGATTTTCCTGCTCTATGTGAAGCGTTCTGTTGAACTGAGATGTTTAACCTACTAGTATCACATCAGCTTGTTTGAGTCTTTCTGTTGTCTCCTTGTTAACAGGTTTTATTTATGATAACTTAGAAAACTTGTGTTCTTCCATTTTCAAGATGCCGTTCCCAATGCCCACTTCAGGTGTGAAGGAGTGAAGTGCAAAATGAATTGTTATACTCTCTTCGTACATAGTTTAGAAACACAGATATCCATATGTGCATTTATCCGCCTGTGTCTTGGCTCTTTTACTTAAAATATATACCCCAGCTCTATCTACACTGTCAAAATGACAGTTTTTAATTCATTTTAATGGTCAGAGAGTGTTTTGTCCTCTGTAGGTGCTGTCTATCACTCCTAGAGTGTATGATGTTTTGTTTGTTTGTCTGTTTGTCTTTAATAAGCCTCTTTTCTTTTATAGACCTTTGACAAGTGCTTCCTGGGCTCATCAGAAACGGCCGATGCCAACCGGGTGTTCTGTGGTCAGATGACTGCGGTCTACCTTTTCAGCGATGCTCTCAATGCTGCTCAGATCTTCGCCATTTACCAGCTGGGCCTGGGGTACAAGGTACAAGCTTCCTGTCCACTGCTCGGTGTTTGAGAGCCGTTTGGGCTGGATCTGAAGCTGGCTTAGACCCAGGGAGCTGCACCTTGAGCAGTTATAGTGTATACCAGGGCACTGGGAGCACGGGGCAAAGGGTACTTCACACTTTGAGAGGATTGCAGCATACCTGAAGCTGCTGGGAGGGAGTGTGGAAAGTTATAGCTCAACTTTCAGTTTTACTTCATGCTCTTTTTCTTCAACGAAGGCAAATCTTCCTTTAAGGTGACATGAAATTGTGCATAGTCGTAATATCAAAATATAGGTATGCATTGTGTTATGTTTAAGTCAGGATCAGCATATCTGTCTCCTCAAGCATTTATCATTCTTGATAAAGTGTTCCTATTTTTCCTTTGCTTTTCTGAAATATAGATTATTCTTTTTATAGTTACTCCACTGTACAGCCATGCACTACAACTTTTTCTTTTGTCTGTGTAAGTTAGCACCCATTGACCATTCTCTCCACCACCTCGGTCTCCAGTGGCCATCGTTCAGCTTCCAATTTGTAAGATATTGACAGTCTTAGATCCCTTAGTATGAAGGGGATCATGGGGCAATTATTTGCCTGTGTCTTGGGTTATTTCACTTAATATATGTCTTCCAGTTCTATCCACATTGTCAAACTGACATAATTTAACTCATTTTAATGGCCAAATAGTATTTCATCCTCTTTCTCTGTGCGTGTGTGCGTGCGTGCGTGCGTGCAGACCAGGCTAGCTTTGAACTCACAGAGATCCTCCTACTTCTGCCTCACTAGTGTTAAGGATTTAAAGGAAGTGCTATGGTGCCCAGCCCATTTTTTTTATCTCCTAATAAGTATTTATTTGTAGTTCATGGCAGTTGTGAATAACGTTGTTATAATCATGGAAGTGCAAGTGTCTCTTTGATATCATTGTTTCATTTGCTTGGATATATATACTCAGGAATGGGATTGTTCCTACTGGAGGAATTTTTATAGCTTTCCTTCCCTCCTCCCACTTCTATTGAGACAGGGTCCTAAGTATTCCAAGCCAGCCTTGTACCTAGTTGTACCTAGTTGATGCTGGCTTTGAATTCCTGGTCCTCTTGTCTCCACCTCCCAAGTACAGGGATGATAGGTGTTTGTCACTGTGGCTGGCCTCCCTGTGGTTGTAATTTGGATTTCATACTGAAGGTCTCTGTGCTGCTGTGTGCTAGCCATGTATTTGTGAGTTTTCACTTTTTTTGTGATTGATATTCTTACTGGGTTTCAAGAGTTCCGTAAATATTGTGAACATAATTTTATAAATTTCTCCTGAGGTTTTTTTTTTTTTTTTTTTTTTTTTGAGACAGGGTTTCTTTGTGTAGCTCTGGATGTTCTGGAGCTCTGTAGACCTCGAACTCAGATTCACCTGCTTCTGCCTCCCAAGCACTGGAATTAAAGGTGTGCTCTACCATACCTGGCTCAGGAGTTTGATTTTTATCAAGAATCATTTTCTTTGCTTTTTTGTGTTCTTATAAATATTTGACCAGAATATTAGAAAGATTTTCTTAGTTTTATTATTTTAATATTTTTGTGTTACTTTGTGGTTCATTTTGAATTTGTCTTTTTTTATGAAGTAAGGTAAAGGTTAATTTTTTTTCTCTCTTATGTAGTATGGTCTGATTGTGTATTTCTCTAAAATTCATTGAAGCTTAACTTTCAAGGAGGTGATGTCAAGAGTTGAGATTTGTGGGATGTAACTAGGTCGTGAAGGCTCATCCCCATACATGAGGTAGTGTCCTCGTAAAGAGCTTGAGGACCCTCTTCTTCTTCAGTGTCCTCCCATGGTCACAGCTGTGGTTGGACCACAGTGATTAGGCAGCGGAACCCTGAGAAATTACCTAGAAGGGATTTTTTTTTTTTTTAAAGAGCTGGAATAGATGTTGACAATTAGTATCCTCTAATGTTCCACCCCCCCCAAACTCTTTTTTTTCTTTTTTCGTTTTCTCTGGGCATTTTTCAGGTTCTTTTCTATTCCCGACTCACATAACTGGGGTAGAGCCGTTCTAGCTTCTAAAAAATGATTTGTTTATTTTTATTTTATGTGCATTGGTTGGTGTTTTGCCTGCATGTATGTCTGTTTGAGGGGTCAGATTCCTGGAATTGGAGTTATACACAGTTATGAACTGCAATGTGGGTGCTGGGAATTGAACCTGGGGCTTCTGGAGGAGCAGCCAGTGCTCTCAAGCACTGGGCCATCTCTCCAGCCCCTTGTATGCCTTCTTTCACTGATCAAAACATTGTTTTGTGATGTGTGACTGTATAAAGTAATCTTTGACTGCACTAAGGAACACACAGATGCCAATACAATAATAGTAGGAACTTGAGTGTATACTTTGAGTGTCGGTAGAGCAAACAGTAACTGAGGTCCACAAGAAAACAGGATGTGGACAACTGGAGAACAGGTGAACCACCGTACAGAGCACTATGGCAGCAGCATAGTGCACATTCGTCCTGGGAGTGCACGGGAGAGGCTTCAAGCCAGGCTGCCTGCTGGGCCACAGAGCATGCCAGTAAGTGAAGGCATTGAAGTCACTGAATATACTTTTGTGACTGATAAAATGAGTCTAGAAAATTTGGAAAAATCTGTTCCATGTGGAGATTAGACAGCAATCCCTTCACCAATCAGTGAGTGGAAGCAGGTGACGAAGAGATAGCTGGACAGTGAAATTTGATGTGATTCAGCAACAGTGTCAGGAGGGCGAATCATGGGGGTTCTCACGTGATGTGGCCAGCTCACCTGGTGGGTTAGATTTTGTAGTTGGGTTCTTTGTGTTTAGAGTTTCTTATGCAGTGTGTATGTTAACTTTCTTTTTTCTTTTTAAATTAACAGGGTACATTTAAATTTAAAGCAGAAAGTGACCTTTTCCTGGCTGAACATCATAAACTTTTATTGTACGATGGCAAGCTGTCCAGTGCCATCGCCTTCACGTATAATCCGAGGGCCACAGATGCCCAGCTGTGCCTCGAGTCATCTCCCAAGGACAACCCTTCCATCTTTGTTCACTCTCCACACGCTCTCATGCTGCAGGTACTCCTCAGATCTCCTTATAACATACAAGTGGGTGTCAGCGAGTTAAACATGCGGCATACGATATTTTAGTGTTCCTACATTTCCTACTGTATTTTCTTCTCAATGGCTTTAGAAGAGAAATCATGAACCCTTTATTGTGTTTTGTTTTCCCAGGATGTAAAGGCAGTTTTAACACATTCCATCCAAAGTGCCATGCATTCAATTGGAGGAGTGCAAGTTTTGTTTCCGCTTTTTGCACAGCTGGATTATAAGCAATATTTATCTGATGAGGTGGATCTGACTATCTGGTGAGTGTTTTGGCTTCTTTTTTTGATTGTTGTCTTTAAGAGGGTTTTTCTGTGTGTCCCTTACCCTGCTGGCCTGCAGGTCACCTGTAACTCAACATAACCTCAAGCCTGCCCTCTTTCTACCTTTTCTGTTTTCACAAGCCAGGAGTACAGGTGTGCAGCATCAGGCCTATTCATGATGGCAAAAGCATAGGGTTTTCTTTGCCATTCATTTTGTTGTAGGGTAACAATATTCTAGAGAAATTTATGTGTAAACAATACTGTAAATCTCCATGAATTATATTGTTATTGATATATTCTAATTTAGTAGTAGAAAAATTGAGAAACTCTAAAATACAATAAATGTTACCAAATAAAGCCAACATAGTGATAGTTGATTTATTCAGAGTGGTATATTTTGATTGGGCATGGTGGCAAAGCCTTTAGGGCCCGCACTTGTGAGGAAGAAGTAGGCAGATGACCGTGAATTTTAGCCTGCGTACACAGTGAGTTCTGGGACAGCAAGGGCTGTTTAGAAACCCTACTGTAAAAAATGGAAAAAAATAAACAACACACACACACACACACACACACACACACGCTGTTTAATATAATTTTAAAATACTAAAAATTTTTATTTGACAAGGAATAAAGGTTTTTATATTTTAGTTTGTTACTCATCCATTTGTATAATTGAAACTTAAAAATTTTAGTTGTAGGCAAGGGGGTTTTGTCTTCTTTTAAAAATTAGGTTGTAAATTGGCACATTTTATTTCCTGTGTTCTAGGGCTGAGTGTTACAAAGGCAGAGGCAGGTGAAGTCTGTGTTAAACTGTAGAGGATGAGAGCTGTCTGAATGAATGGATTTCTTGTGTCTGCATAGTCCAGTGAAGTTATGTATAGTCCGTGGTTATATTCATTATTGAGAAATTTCAGTGAGCTCTCTGTTCTGTTTTGAGTTCTCCTACATGTGACTTGAAATCTGTGACCCATGTATCCGAACTGAGGATGAGGCAGTTGTCTTCAGATTTTTAGGCAACAAATGTTTTCTGATTTTTTTCTAAGCTGGAATCAGATCTAGCATTTGCCAGCTCTATTAAGTTAAATAATTTATTTGTCTTTTGGGGATTTGCTGTGTTACCCAGGCTGGCCTCGAACTTACAAATGCCCCCCTTCCATTGCATGTGTGCATCACTGCACCTGGTGTGTTGACCAGGCTTTAAAATATTTAATTACTCAGCATAGTGTAATTGCTTCGGCAGGGTTAGTTTTCCTTTTCCATCCTTTCAGAGTCTTCGGTGTCGCGCAGCTCTGAGGGCGAAGGCCGGTCTTGCTGTCTGCCGTGGCCTCTCCTCGGAGCCCTTGAAAAAGCAGTGGGCACTAGTCCTCCATCTGTTTGGCCTTTTCGGGAGCTTCTAAGGGCTGTGGGTGGCGCAGAATGCTGTGTCCTCTGTTCACTTTTAAAATTCAAGACTGAAGGATCTTGACTTTCCTATGGAAAGGAGGAACAAACTACTTTTTTATTGTTTATGTTTTAGTTTTTAATTTTGGGTCTACAGAGTCTCACTCTGTAGACCTTCATCCCCCAGAAATCCTCCTGCCTCTGCCTCCCAGGTGCTGGGATTAACTGTGTGCACCTCCATGCCTGCTAAGAGCAGACTCTGTCCAGTCTGGAGCCCTGCTTATTTTGAGAACTTAAACCATATTCTGCTTGCTCTTTTTTTTTTTTTTTTTAATAATTTTTTATTTACTTTACATCATTGTTGTAGTTCCATTCCTCCTCCCCTCCCAGTACCACCTCCCTTTCTCTACATTTCCTCAGAAAAGGGCAGCCCATTTCTCAGCCAGCCCGGCTCATCAGGCTGCACCTGGACTGAGCGGACCGAGTGCGTCCTCTTTCCCTGTGGGCTGGCAAGGCCTGCTTGCTCTTCTGAATTTCTTTTGCTCCCCAACTTAGAAAAAATGAGTATGCTTGATTATATTGTTACACATATTCCTTTTTAAAAATACTTTTATTGATTCTTTGAAGGTTGTACACATGCATATGTTTCTTTTTTGATTTCAGAATAATTTTTATTTTTTCTCTTTCTTTAATTTTTTTTCATAGGATATAGTATGATCATACTCATTCCCCTTCCCCAAGTCCCCCTAGATCCTCTCTACCTCCCTACTCACCCCACTTCATGTTTTCTCTCTTGGAAAACAAAGAACCAAAAAAATGATAGTGAAAACAGACAAAACCTTAATGAGATAAGCAAACAAACAAACAAACAAACAAACCGAACCAATGCAAAACCAAACCAACCCAAAACCATGGAGTCTGTTTTCTGTTGGCCAAACACTGGGCATGGGGCCTACTCTGCTCAGTGACGTGCCCTTAGAGAAAACTGACGTGCCCTTTTCCACCAGCCATCAGTTGTAAAAGCTTCCTGATCTAGAGTGGGACTTTGTATGCAATTTTTCTCCATCTGGGATTTTTTTCTGGTTTCAGTTTGTGTGGGTCTTATGCATGCTGTCATGGTGTCTCTGAGTTTATCTGTGTTATCACCCCTGCTGTGTCTGGAAGACCCTGTTTCCTTGCCATCATTCACCACCTCTGGCTTCTAAGAGTCTTTCTACCTCCTCCTTCCTCTACGTAGGTCCCTGAGCCTTTGGGGAGGGGTTTGATAAAGACTGCTCATCCAGAGCTGAGTTCGCCAAAGCCTGTCACTCTCTGCACAATGTCCAGCGGCCTGGGGGTGCTGAGTCCTGCTCTGATCTCTGGGTATAACAATAAGCCATTATTCTTACGTTCCCGTAGCAAAAATAGTAGTAGTAGGTTCCTCCGAGGCCAGGACTTCTCTGTCTCAGGTCCTTGGCCCCGTTAGCAGTGTTCATCTCATGGAGTGGCTATCTCAGAGGTGGCTGGTTCCTCTTCTAATCTTTGTGCTGCTGTTTAGGAGGCTCTCTTACAGGCAGAGTGCTGTTGTAAACTGCAGGGTCTGTAACTGGTGACATGGTGCTGACAGCATCTCTTCTGGCAGCCTGCGAGTACCTGCCAGCACCCTGAGTACTAGTGAGTAGTCGGGAGGCTTCTGCTCGGGCTCTAGCTTTTGAAGAATCTTTTTAATCGCTATTTTTACTCTTACAATTCATTCATTATATATCCTGATTGAAGCCCCCTCCCGCAACTTCTCCCAGTCCCACCCTGTCTTCATCTCCCCCCGTCCCCCGTCTCCCCTTCCCTAGTCCACTAAAATGGGGAGTTCTCGTCCCCTGCCATCTACCCATAGCCTATCAAGTCTCATCAGGACTGCCTGGATCCTCTTCCTCTGTGGCCAACAAGACCGAATCGCCAGGGGCGAGTGATCAAAGAACAGGCAACTGAGGCCATGTCAGAGGCAGCCCCTGCTCCCTATAATTAGGAACCAACATTAACATTGAGCTGCCAATTGGCTACATCTGAGGAGAGGTCTAGGTCCTCTCCATGCATGGTCCTTGGTTGGTTCATCAGTCTTTGCAGGACCCTGGGCTCAGGTTTTGTAGCTTTGTTGACCCTTTATTTCTCCATGTTTAGTGATCTGTGTTTTTTCCAGCAATGTGGCATTACTGTCAGCTTATAGAGGTAACCACCAGCCTTGGTAGGGCTCAATGGCCAGTGACTCAACAAGACAGAAGCCGTTCCTGGTGCTGGGTGGCATCATAATATGTCTAGTTAGAGCAGTGTCGTCTTCCTTTTATGGGGACTTAATTTCAATTCCTTTCATGTATGTACACATTTTAGGAAGCTTCTTCAGTAGCAGGTTTCCATGAGGCTTTTCAGAAGGCCTCTGGTGTGCTGTTCCTCCCATTCCTTTCCGTATCATTCCAGTTTCCCCTTTACCTTTTTATAGCTCTATATTCGTTAAGATCTTAATACCTTCATGACACATAGATCTTTTGTTTTCAAATGTTCATTTTTTCCTATGTTGCATGTTTGTTTCTAAGTTACTAATGTTTGTGATAAAATACATGAAATAGTGAGTGAACCTTGATCGTGCAATCAGTACTTTGTTCAGAAGTCATCTTGGAGATAGTACCAGTAGAACTTGCTTCTCTGTGTTTCCCCTGACTGAGCCAAGGAGTGTGCCTGCCAGGTGAGCGCTCTTGCTGAGCTGCGTCCCAGCCTGAGACCAGGAAAGTCTTGCTGAGATGAGTGTGTTGAGTGTGACATTTTCTTGCGGGGTTCCTTCTCGGACAGTCGCCTTGTGTCCTTTTCTAGCACGACCTTGCTGGCTTTCGTCATGGAGGTGCTGAAGGGCTCCCTCGCCATGCAGGAGCAGATGTTGGCTTGCAAGGGCTTCCTGGTGATAGGCTGCAGCCTTGAGAAGGTGAGTGCAAGTGATGTCCTGCAGCCTTGAGAAGGTGAGTGCAAGTGGTGTCCTGCAGCCTCGAGAAGGTGAGTGCAAGTGATGCCAGAGCTTCACTAGTTTGCAGGCCATGTCCTTGTTCTTCTATGTGGTTAGCCAATTCTGTCCGCAAGAACGTCTTCTTTGCCTATAGAAATTTACTTAAGTCAAAGTGTGGTTGCGTTTTCCCTTGCTTCCTGCCCTCTGTTCCAGAAGTGAGGTAGTGCCTAATGCCATCTTTAACCTTGAGCCTAGTTTGTGGACAACTTCTCTTTTGGTGCTGACAGCTTGTAATTTACTTGCCTTCCTTTGAGTTAGTACTAACCTTTCAACTTCTTTCCTCCCCTCAATCCCAACAGTCTTCCAAGTCCCATGTCAGCAGAGCAGTACTTGAACTTTGCCTTGCGTTTTCCAAGTATTTGAGCAATCTGCAGAATGGCATGCCCCTCCTGAAACAGCTGTGTGATCACATTCTCCTCAACCCCGCCATATGGATCCACACTCCAGCCAAGGTGATGCACAGTGATCCCGTTTTACTTTTGTTGTTGAGTCTTTTGTGTGTGAGAATTGTCTTTCCTTCTACATATGATAGGTAAGGTTTCAGTGGATGACCAGTTTTGATTAAGCGTAGTTATGCTTTTCAGGCAAATTTGCCAGTCAATGTACAGTTCTCTATTAGCTGTGAACTGATAGAGCCATGGTGTAAATGTGTGCACAGTGTCGTGTGCGCACACACACACACACACACACACACACATGTTCTCCCTCCCTTTTTCTCTCCTTCTTCTCCCCATTTCCTCACGTCTCCCCTTCTTCCTGTGGTCTGCCTCCTCTGGGCTTCTGCCAGCGTGCTGAGCTGCTGGGTCATTTTACAGCCACAGCTGAAATGCTGCCTCTTCTTGAAGGCATAATATAGTGGTCTCAGTAAATGTTAGTTTTAACATTAACTTACAGAAAATTCTTATGTGTTTGTCAAATAACTTAGTAGTACTTTGACAACAGGCGACTCTTCCTATTTGAACATAGGTGGATTTGTTACTACAGAGTTTGTGAACAAAATCTTTAACAAACCCTGGTCTGTTGTCCTAAAATTAATATTGAGCCTAACTTGAAATAAAGTTTTACCAAGTTGTGTAATTTCCAGTTTTTGTTAGAAATGGTGTTATTTTAACCCCAAGTTCCCACTTCCCTCTCCCGTTGCCCACTTGCTGTGTCCATCACAGCACATACTTACTCTAATTGTCAGGAAAAAATGTCTGCAGACTTTCTTTTCTCGGGTCATAATATCTTATTTTCAGCCAGTCTTTTCAAACGGTGAAGAGAAACGCAGCTGCCGACTCTGATTGCCATGTGGAAATCATCAGAGGAGGCAGCTGGAGGCAGCAGCGTTTTATCTCCAGGTGAAATTTGACCTCTTTCTTTTCCATGACCTTAGTCTTATTTCTTTTCAAAGATTGTTTCAAGTTACTTTAAAAATCTTTTACTAGACATTTTTTTTTTTTTGTCTTACTAGCCAGCATATTTGTAAGGCTTTGTGTCTCTTTTGAAGTTGTCAGGTGGTGTCTCATTACATACCTAGTTGTACAGGACTGGTTTTTACTTTAAATATAATCACATGGCTTCTCCATGTTTCTACTATTATCACACTTTTTTTTTATACTTTTAAATCTCCTTAAATACCTGTTCAGAGTTTATAATTGACGTAAGTTAGCACTCTCTGTCAGCTGTTTGCGTGGCATGTCCGTAAGGAATTCTATTCGCTCTAAGTCCGTTGTAAACACAGTTATGGACGCACTCGGATTGTCTGGCAGCCCCTGTAGCTGGGGGGTCAGCAAGCTGTTGGGGGGTCAGCAAGCTTTTGGGGGGTCAGCGAGCTGTTGGGAAGCTCGGGGCAGAGCATGTAGACGCCGGCTTGCAGGGGCCTGTGGGCCTCCCTGGAGTCAGGAGACCCTCTTCTGGCTCCTGACTCAGATGTGTGAGCTAGCCTCGGGCAGGGGTCGAGGCCCTCTTGTGTCACTCACCTTAGACCTGCTCCCAGGTGATGTCACTGTAGCCTTGAAGGAACTGTCAGTCTTTGGTCTGCAGTAATCTTTTGTTTATTCGAAGAGTTTGCGGGGTGACTGTGTGGTTCTGGGTGGAGTGGGGAGCCCGGCAGGCGATGGCGTTATGTGTGGAAGAGGTGAGGGAGGCTCCTTCCTAATTAATGTGGAGGCCTGTGCTTTCATTTATCAGTGTATGTTGCTGTTAAATCCAACACATTTTCCTTTCCATACTGTCATTCTTCATATTATCTGATTTTATCCACTGTCTATCTAATTTTAATTTTATTTAAGGAATCTTGTATATGTTGTTGTTTTTGAAACAGAGCTAGCTCTGTGAGTCCTGACTGGCCTCAGTTTCTCTTTGTGGCCTGCCAGTCTTGGACTCTGGATCCTCTTGCCTTTGTCTCCCAAGTTCTGGGATCACAGGTGAGCATCGCCACAGTGGACGTTCTTTATGTTCCAGGCAGGCCATTCTCATCAGGGCCCTTCTCAGTCTCTCAGACCTCATTTTCCTGTTACTTTCAGAGTGAGCTAGACTTTCAGCGAGCTTTAAGCCTTTCTGCTAACTCTAGGTCTTGTAGAATTCAGATATCCTTGGTTCAACAGCAGTTGCTGTAAGGATTCACTGGCACAGTGGTTCCCAGTCTTGGCTGCTGCTCAGTCAGTGGAGAAAAGCCTTTAAAAAGAAAAGTGCAGCAGAGTCCTACCCTGTCCTCTGCAGACTTCGGTTTCTTGAGTGTGGAGTATGACTTATGCTTCATAATTAAAAAGAGAGAGAATGATTTTCGGGTCCTTCCATGCACAGGTGAGTTTGGAAAATGGCTGCTCCATAACTAGGATACCATCTTTTTAGCTACCAGTTTTTCTTGTTGAAATTTCCTTTCCTGGTGTCTGCCTGCGCTGCTCCCTGCCTTCAAAGTCTTCCTCATGCTTCCTGATTGATGGAGCTTTCCCTGCAGACTCACTTTATCTCCAAAGCTCCTGGCTCTGAAGTCACCATGTCAGCAGTCTGAGCCACTTCCTTATGTTTTGCTTTGTGACCTTTTGTTGTTGTTGTGTCCTTAGGGTGCTGGTGACTGAGCCCAGTGCTTTCACACATGCCACACAAGGGCGTACTACTCAGCTGGCCCACCCTGCCACGCCTGCTCATGTCTGCTTTCATAGCTCGGATTGCTGTGTACCTTTCATCTCTAAGTGTGTTTTCGTGTGAGGGGTGGCTGTGTGTGTCATTATAATCCACAGCACAGTGCTGTGGATACAGGTACAGGGAAGTACTTCTGATCTGACATAAAGTGCTTAAGAATGTGAAGGATGCTGTAGGAAGTATTGTCTTGCTTTAGTGACAGAGTTTAGGCCACTCATTTTAACATCAGCAAATACAGAAACACGTGACCGTGCAGCGGCCTAGCTGAAATCTCAGCATAGTTTTGACTTTTCTAGGGTGCAGTTGTCTTCTAAACCTCAGCTTTATCTGGTTCAGCATCACCGTTTTTAGCACATCTGCTCTGAGATTACTGATTAGAGCTTAAGGTTGGTTCTTTATAGAGCATCCGAGGGATTTGGACCTAGTATTTGCTTGTTTAGACAAATTCCCCAGCAACAGTGAGTCTCAGCACAGAGTTGAAAATAAAAATGCTTTCTGTCCTCTTGCCCTTGCTTTCCCCAGGTCTGTTCTCCCCCATATTAACTCTCTGTGTCCCCAGGAGAGAAGAGAGAAACGGAGGGTGGGGGCGTCTGGGACAAGCTGGAGACTCCCAGGGCAGGCTCCTGGGAGGACGTGAGGGGTTCAAGGACTCCTAGTCGCAGAGGCCGCAGAGACTGAGGAGGCTCCTTTTCAGACGAGTCCTCCAGTAAAGGGAGGGGAACACCAACCCAGCCACAAAAACTTCAACCCTACATTCACCCTGCCTCTGAGCTGGGCAGGGAGAAAGAGCAGAGATTGAGGGAATGCCCAGCCAGTGCCTGGCCCAACCCAGGACCGACCCCGTGGGGAGAGACAGCCCCTGACACTATGAACGATACTCTGCTAAGCTTGCAGACAGGAGCCTGACAGAGTTGTCCTCTGAGAGACTCGACCCAGCAGTGCCAGGACTCACAGCCAAACATTGGGTGTCTTGTGGAAAAATGGGAGGAAAAAGAAAAGGACCTGGAAGTGACAGGAGCTCCACAAGAAGACAAACAGCCAACTAGCCAGGGCCCAGATGCTGAGATTGAAGCATCAACCAAGGACCATGCAGGAACTGGACCTATGTCCCTCTACAGAGATGTAGCAGATGAGCAGCTCATACTCCCTGCGGGTCCCCTAGTAGGGAATATTGGACACAGACTTATTTGTCAGCTTTTAGATGATTTCCCCCTGGTGGGACTGCCTTGCCAGGCCACAAGGGAAGAGGTCATGCTCAGTCCTGATGTAGCTTGATGAGCTGGGGTGGATGGGAAAGGGAGCTCCTCTTTTCTGAGGAATAGGGGAGGAGGAAGGTGAGGAAGGGCTGGGAGGGGGAGCGGGGTGGGGCTACAGTCAGGATGTAAAGTGAATCAAAAAAGTAATTAAAAAAAGAAAATAAAATGCCTAGTGTCCAGGAAGGCAGTGTAAACACTCCCTTGCAAACACATGGATGTGACTTAGTCTAGGGGAGATTGCGTGTGCTGGACGGCAGTTGTTCAGTTTATAAAATCCACCCACTAGCCAGACATAAAGAGTTGATGGGTGCAGCGTGGGAGTAGAACGAGTGTCGTCCTGGTTTTGCTGGACGTGTTGAGGGTAGCTGCTGCCGAAGAGCATGGTGTCGCTGAGACTGTGCGGAGATGAACTGTGCTGAGGGTTAGTACCTAAGCTCTTACTTTCTCTAATACGGTGAGAACTTTCATTTGAAGTGAATGTAGATGCGTACATTTCTGTGTGTTTTGTTCTTTGAGTCATACCAGCCTTTTTCTTTTTAAAACCTGTATGTGCATGTCTCTAAGTGCGTGCATGTTGTTGTGTGACCGGGGCGCCCTTGTGCCGTAAGCCCGTGTGGCAGCCAGAGGCCATTCTGCAGCATGAGGCTTACAGTTGGCTTCCTTTGAGATAGCGTCTCTTGTTTACTGCTCCTGTGCACGCAAGCTTGCAGGTGTCTGGGCTCCTCTCAGCCTCCCATGTCACCCCTGTGTAGGCGTGCTGATTACAGACTGTGTGTGGCTGCACATTGGTTCTGGGGATCCAAAGGCAGTTTCTCACACTTTCTCACCAAGACTTCTCCCTGTCCCAGCTTCTACTTTTTGGTAAAATATTGAAAGCATCTACATACTCAAAGCAATTATTTAAGGCAGACATGGTGGCCCTTAAAGTTTTAAATTTCAGGACCCAGGGGATAGAGGCAGTTGAATGCCTGTGAGTTTGAGGCCAGCCTGGTGTACATAGTGAGTTCCAGACCAGCCAGGGGAACATAGTGAGACTGTCTAAAACAAACAAACAAAGCCACCCACCCGTTGACCTAGAAAAACACACAAAACAAAACGATTGCTTAAACATTTATTATAAACTTACAGATGTTAGTGAAAAGTTGGTGCTCACTATATTGGGATAGAAGAATTAAAGAATTATTTCCATGGGATAATATAGCAGAAAGTTCCATATTTTGGATGTTTACTTTATAAGTTGTGTGTGTATGCTCGTGTGGTTTGATGTCTGATATGATGTCACCAAACACAGCATCTTACTTTTTGGAATAACTATAGTCCAGAACCCAGCCTGTGGGACAGGTGCCAGTGACCTTCTTTGACTGTGCTCTGCATTTTGCTTCTGTAGGTTCAGCTGATGCTCTACACGTACCTGTCCACTGACTTCATCGGTACAGTCAACATATACAACACTATTCGGAGAGTTGGGACAGTGCTGCTCATCACGCACACACTCAAGTACTACTACTGGGCAGTGAATCCGCAGGACCGCAGCGGCATCACCCCCAAGGGATTAGGTAGAGGCTGCTGTCTGCATGCTGTGTGCACGTGGCCAACCAGGGTGCCGAAGAAGCCAACAATAGATGTTCCGTTTTACTTGACGTGTATGAATGTTTGGTTTGCCCGTATGTCTGTGTACCACATGTGTGCCTAGTGCCTTCTGAGGCCAGAGGGGGTGTTAGACCCCTTGGAACTGGGGTAGGAGATTGTGAGCTGCCATGCTGGAAATGAAACCTGGGTGTTCTGGAGGAGCAGGTGTTCGCAAGCTCAGAGCCACTTCTCCAGCCCCTTCTGAGAGCATTAGTTTGTTGTCAGCGCTGCTGCCGACCTTGCGCTACTGCTGGAGGAATTTTACTCTTTTCAGGGGAGCTGTGGCTAAGCACATACCATCGGGCTAGTTGTGACACGTCTCCACAGAGAAAACACATGAATTGCTTAGTGGTGTTGGTGCTGAGATAACTGTAGTGAGTCACTGAAAGTGGAGCTTTGTGGAGATGGAAAGTTCTCGGAAATGCAGGGTGTTTCTGTTCACAGTAGCGGCATACTAAAGCTTTGAGATTTCAGTGATTGTTTTCCTTCATAGTCAGGACAAGTACAGCAAGGGTGACATTCTCCGAACACGCGGAAAGTTCATGGAGGAGGTCAAAGTAAAACTGTGAGGTGTGCAAAGCCCCCTTCGAGTTGGCTTGTGTTGAAAGAGAGCTGACCGGCTGACGCCAAGTGGCGGCCACAGGTGCAGCCGTGGCAGGTATTGGGCACATTTGTCTGTCCCCAGGATGAGCCTGTGCAGCCGCTCTCGGGAGTCCCTGCCTCTGTGGTGGTGAGCAGCCGCTCAGCCTGTGTGCCCTGCTGCTGTGAAGAGCGTTGCCCTGGATCAGGCATGCTCAAGTCTCTCTCTGTTGTCAGAGGCTTGGCTTGATCCTGTGCCTGCGTCTGTGGCAGCGATTGCACTGCTGGCCACACTCGGGGGTGCCTAACCTCCTCACTCATAGTCTGAGGTAAACAAGGGTTCTGTTCATGAATAACATTTAAAGATGGTTTCTTCAGATTACAGGAGCCGGAATACTGTGTAATGCCACTATTGTCACAGCTCTGACTGTTCAGTTGCTTACAAAAATAGGTTTTGTTCTTTTCTGCTACTTGATGTACCCTTCCAAGTTAGTGCCTCACTCTCTGAGAATGCTGCACCCCCAGCTGAGAGAGCTGCAAGGACACACCCCGCACCTGTGTGCAGGCTGGCTCGCACTGGCGCGTGCAGAAAGTCTACCGGGGAGGTCGCGTGCTGCGGGACCCTCAGTTCTGCTTGACGGCCGGTCTCATGCCCTGATCTTCATTTCCTAAGTACCTCGTGACTTCAGGGAGTCTCACAGATCGACTAAGGGAGCCGGACAGATTTAGTTCTCGTCTGTTTAGCTTGATGTTTGTCTAGGAGTTATCATGTGGAACACATTTTACACAATTTTCTTCCTACTTTAATTGATCTGTTCAAGGTCGTGGTGGTCTTGTGCTTTGGTGGTCTGGGCGCTAGCTGTAAATAGTGATTACTGGGGGGAACTTCAGGGTTTATGAGGCAAACAGGTCCCTAACTTGAGGTCGTAGAACAATAGTTATTTGGTTTCAGAAGTTTTGTACTTCAGAATGAGATGCCTGAGACATGAAAATTGACTTAATGTGAGCCATGTGTGACCAAGGCCTTGCCCAAGTCCTGGAGATGTCAGAGGTAGTCAGCGTAAAGTCTCTCTTCTTCTTTAGCAGCCTTGTGGGGTGACGCGTGCTTTCTGTGAGAGCTTAACCCAGTAGAAAAAGTCCTTTCATAGCCAGTTCACAGAATGTTTTACTGCGCAGAGTTTAGGTTTTCCTATACGTTTTAATGTTTTGGTAAATTTCTGTTAGCTTAGTAACAAGCCCTTTCAGAATAAAACATAAGTACTATTATCAAGTACAAATTTACCCCACATGCTTATTTGCAACATGTTGTGATCACGCTCGCTTGCCATGAGCGGATATCCCGTTCCTCTCTGTTCCTGCTGGCCCTGCTCTTCCCACCTAGTCCTCGCCTACTTTCACGCCTCTTGTAGGTACGCAAGAGTCCCAAGGCTGTGTCATGTCCAGCACACGATAGAATCGGTTCTGTGCTTTTGGAGTACTGGGCATAGAGTTTCCTGTGAAAGTGAATGGTTGGTTTTCAACAGGCATAAAGGGAAAGTCTCTTTAGGAGATTCTCTTTAGTGTGTGTGTGTGTGTGTGTGTGTGTGTGTGTGTGTGTGTGTGTATTTTGAGACAGGGTCTCTCTTTAGTGTGTGTGTGTGTGTGTGTGTGTGTATTTTGAGACAGGGTCTCTCTTTAGTGTGTGTGTGTGTGTGTGTGTGTGTATTTTGAGACAGGGTCTCACTATGTAGCCTTGGCTGGCCTAGAACTCAGTCTGTAGAACAGGCTGGCCTCAAACCCCGAGATCTGTTTCTGACTGAGAGCTGGGTGCAAAGGTGTGTAGCAGTGTGCTCAACAATGTTTCTTTTAGAAAGCGGGAAAGGTCTTGGAAAGGAAAGCTTTGTGTTGTAGTTAGCCTTGAGATCTTTAGAATACTAATTGTGTATGTCTTTTAAAGATGGACCGAGACCCAGTCAGAAAGAAATACTTTCTCTGCGAGCCTTCTTACTGATGTTCATTAAGCAGTTAGTGATGAAGGTAAGTCTGTTTCCTCCCCTGCCTCCTACTGCATGTCTTAGCTGACAACTTCACAGAAAATAGGTCTCCGCTTGTTTATTTTTTTACAGTAAAAAAAAGACAGAACTTTGTTGAGAGATTTTTTTTCATACTGTTTCATTCTTGTTTCTCTTGGATATACATAAGTTACGTCAGAATTTGAGTTTGGCAGTTTTAATACATGTTATATAAATTTCCATGAGATTTTAAGGGCATTTGTCCTTTCATTTGGCAAACGTTTAGAACCCTCGTTTAACACTGGGTTCTGCTCTGGCCTGTGTGAGCAGCAGCCAATCAGGATCCTAAACAAAGGATTCGTTTTCAGGGGTCCTTGACTGTGTATCAGAGTTTAAGAAACAAATTTTGTGTACGTGTGCCACAGCCTTTATCTGCCTTTAGAAAGCATCACATTTTATGCCTTTATTATAAATAAAATAAAATGTAATAATTTTAAAAAGAACATTTTGCACATCCTTGCCATCATGTGGTTGTCACAGGACACTGAAATCTTACTCAGAGGGGAAATAGAATAGACAGAGGCAGTGGTTGCAGAGTGGGAACAAGACAGAAGAAGGAGCTCAGGGAGAAATAAGGGTAGGCTCAGGCCTGGGGAGAGCAGGGGTGAGAGGCCAGAGGCGTGCAGAGAAAATAGAAACGGTGGGCGGGGCATCTCTGTGACCAGCTGCAGACCTAAGTCAGAACAGGCCTCTGGGAGGACACGAGGGGGACTCTGGCAGAGACTCCTAGTAGCAGGGGCCATGGAGACTGGAGAGGACACCCTTTATCTAGACAAGACTCCTAGTGGACTGAGGAGATCATCAACCCACCCACAAAGGCCTCAATCCGAAACGTACCCTGCCTACAACATCTGCGGGGACAGAGCCAGAACAGATAGAGCAGAGGTGGAGGGAGTGTCCAACCAATGCTGGCCCAACCTTAGGCCCCACCCCGTGGGAGAGAGCCAACCCCGTCACTGTTAATGCTACTCTCACAAGCTTGCAGACAGGAGCCTGTCAGAGAGGTCCTGAGGGGCTCTACCCAGCCACAGTTCAAAACAGATAGTGAGACTCACAGCCAAACACTGGGCAAAGCACAGGGAGTCTGCTGGAAAGGGGCGGGGGTGGACCTAGAGGTGACAGAAGCTCCACAAGAACACCATCAGAGCCAGTTGGCCGGGGCCTGAGGGGCCTATGGAGTCTGAAGCGCCAACCAAGGAAAACGCATGTCTGGACCTAGGGCCTCTACTTATAAGTATCCAGTGGGCAGCTCAGGCTTCATGTGTGCTACTGGTTAGGGAAGTGGGGGTTCTCTCTGACATGGACTCTGTTGCCCGCTTTCAGAGCACTCCCCCTAATGGACTGCCCTACCAGGCCACAGGGGAGGCAGAGGAACTCAGACCTCATGTGAATAGATGAGTGTCTGGGTAGGGAGCTCCCCTCTTCAGAGGGGTAGGGGAGAGGTGATGTGGGAGGGAGGGTGGAGCTGGGAGGAGAGGAGGGAGGGGCCTGTGAGGGAGGAGTAAACTGAATTATTAATAACAAAAAATAAAAATAAATAAGACATGGAAAAATAGCATTTTGGTTTTATAAAATAGCAGTCTTTAGATTTTTTTTTTTTTTGGCCAGTATTTTATTGTTTTTTCTTTTTTAAGACAGAGTCTCATATAGCCCAGGCTGTCCTTGGACTCTTTGTGGAGTTTTAGCATGGTTTGCATTCCTGCTTCTGCTTCCACCTCCTAGGTGCTAAGGTTGCTGGCTTGTGCAGTATTTCTTCACCATTTTATCCTTTGTTCTTTTTGCCAAACCCTCTTATCTGTCACATTAGGTTTGGCAAGAGACCTGCCTGCCCCTTGATTTCTGTGTAGTATTCAGGCTGTATGTCTTTTGTGCTTTCTCAAAATTTAACTTTAAATTTAGATTTTTGTGTTAGTTTTAGATTTATAGCAGCTGGCAAACTCAACTAATCCATTTATGGTTTCTGATTTTAAAAATGAGTTTTATGTGTCATGCTAAGACATGTGTGTTATATTTCTGAAGGACTCTGGAGTAAAGGAAGATGAGCTACAGGCTATTCTTAATTACTTGCTGACTATGCATGAGGTAATACTTGATTTTCTGATTTGGGGATTTTTTTTTTTTTAAAGCTGCATTAGGGATGTTTTGTTAAAAGTAAAAACATCAAGGAGATTTTTACTAATTACATCACTGTCATGAGAGTAAGTCTATGTAGTGCTAATGAATTCTCACTTCAGTGGTTTTATTGCCACAGTAGGCTCTGTGAAGCATCATGAAAGAAGTTGCTAAAGTTGGGCTTTATTTAGTGAAGAAAGTACACTAAAGCACTTAGTTAGGCAGTAGTGTAACAGAAAAGTAGACTCTAAAATAGCTGAAAATGATTAGATTTGAGAGCCGTAACACATTCCTCCACTGAGTTTTGCTTGCTTAGATACTTTGTTTAAATAAGTCACATTTGTGATATAGTTAAAATTTTTTAGTTGAAAATTAAATGGGTTCAGCTTTTAATTAAACCATCCATCCATCCATCCATCCATCCATCCATCCATCCATCCATTTGATGTGTGTATATGTTTTGCTGCAACGTATGATTCCTTTGTGTTCTGGTGTGTCCTGTGAAGGCCAGAAGAGGGCATTAGATCCCTGGGCACTGGCTGTGAGCTGACCTGTGGCGGCAACAACAAGCAGCTCATTAAATCAGATGCACAGCTGCCCTGTGTCTGTAGAGTATGCTGCTGTGATAGGAGGCCACAGAAGAGCCCTTTCAGCTCTCTGAGCAAGAAAGTGCTGGCTGTTTTATGGTATTTATACGTTGTTTTGTTTTCACTGATTAATGTATTTACAACTCGGTAGGATGATACATACTTTGAACTGTATACTTAAGATGGAGGTGTAAGTAAACATTTTACTCACAATTAAAATATTAAAGAACACCATTTGCTCAAAACTGGTAAATTGTAGATTTGCCTATTTACTGATTCAGAGTCGGAATTTATGTTGTTTTCTGAGTGTTCACTATTCAAAGAGTGGACTTTTCTTCATTGCATTCTTCGTTTCCTAAAATCACTCTAGGATGACAATCTGATGGATGTCCTACAGCTGCTTGTTGCACTGATGGCGGAGCACCCTAACTCCATGATTCCCGCTTTTGACCAGAGGAACGGGTTACGGTAGGAGTCAGCACACGGAGAATCCTAGTTAGAGTTAAAGCATTGCTGTGGAAGCACTGGCTTCTGAAATATCAGACATTATTTGATTCTAGGTTATAGAAAGTTTGTGGCAGAAAATAATTTAAGATTTTAAGCTCATTAAAATCAAGATTATTTTATGTTTTTTTGTGAATGACTCTTAAGTTCTCCTATTACTCTGCTTTTTTGCATATGTTGTTAAATGCAGCAATTTACCTCTGGAGATGCTGCCTTTTTTTTTTTTTTTTCTTACTCTTTAGACAAGAGAAGTTAGACTGTCTTAAATTCACTACGGTTCCTCTGCCCTTGTCTCTTGAGTGCTAGGATTGAAGCTGTGCAGGATCAGCTTGGCCTCATCTTAATTTTTAACTTGTCATAAAAATCAAGTTTTTGTCTTTGTAATAAGTATTTTGTAGAAAAGAATGCCATAATAGCCATCTGAATTTTACCTGATTCATCTATCAGGAGGCTGTAGTGTGCTTTGAAGATTAAATTAATGTTTTGGAGAATTTATTGTAAAATTCATCCCTTTAGTTGTGGTTTTAAGTCTATTTTATTTTTGGAATTATTTCATTTATTTAATTAAAATTTTTATTTTATAATTGCTGTTTTTTGCTTGTTTCATTACTTAAATATCTACTTGGCGTTTTCAAACTTGTATAAAATACGTTTAACCACTCTCATCTTGCATTCTTGTTAGACTCCCCTTCTCCCACATTCATGTCTTTCTGCTGTGTTTTCTAATGTGCCGGGCCATCCATGTGACCGTAGGTGTGGAAGTGTGCGTAGGTTTTGGTTGGTTTCACAAGTGGCTATACCCTAACGACAGTGACTGCCTGTCTCCCAGAACTTCTTAGCCAGTCATTTAGCAGGGAGAGCTGGGTCCCCACAGCTCCCCACTCATCATGGCTTGTTGGCAGGGTGTTTGGGAGCGTAAGCGAAGCTGCTGGGCGGGTTCCAGATGGCATTAACTGCCTCAGACTGAGGAGATGGCATTTATAGCCCTTCCCCTGTCTTCTAACTCTTACTTTTTTCTAGTGTCTTCTGGAACGTTCCTTGAATGTGTGGTGTTTATATTCTCAGCATCTTCAGCAGCCACGAGTCTCACATTCCCAGCCCCACTGCTCAGGGCCCTTGTCTTTGGGGGTAGCATAGGCATTTAAAGGCCGGGTGACACTGGGCCAGTTGGACCCTACAACAGCGTGTTCCCCACGGGGTTCTGACTTCCTACCCTTAGACCTCTAGTTAGCTGACAGTACATGCTTTGGCTTTCTCCTACAGAGCCCAAACTTCGTGGAGATCCTCCTCCCTCAGTCTCCCTCAGTCTCACCACACCTATTAATCACTTTTAAAACCGAAAATGAACTATTATGTCTTTGTGATGATCACACGTTACTGGTCCATTCCATTCCTTTGTTTTTCATGGTGATAATGATTACTCATAAATTTATCTCTGCGCTAGCTTTAAACAGTGATTAAGCGAGGTTTATATAGTAAGTTTAGCATATGTGCATATGCCTTGAGAAATCATTTGGGTATTTTGGAAATTTTGGTTAATTCTGATTTGTTTTCACAAAAAGGATCTATAGGCTGACATAAATGAGTTGTCCATGTCAGAAATCTATATTAAATTTACATATGTTTTATTTGGAATAAGTTTGTAATGATATTGAGCTTGAAAATTATATTTAGATTAGTTATTTTTCTTAATTTCTTTTTATTTAGTGTTATCTATAAACTTTTGGCATCAAAAAGTGAAGGAATCAGAGTACAAGCACTCAAGGCACTGGGCTATTTCTTAAAACATCTGGCCCCAAAGTGAGTATGATGAAATCTATAATCAACTGTTGGACCCTATTTATTTAAAGCTTTGGAGTAATGTTTCTGTTCTGTGGTTCCTTTAATTACTTTTTTTTTTGGTTGTTCTGCCTGTTTCTTAATTTTTATTCATAGGTTGCCTTATGAATTTAATGCCTTTATTGCACATTCTAAAGATACAACTGGACAGGAGTATTTAGGTTCTTACATGAAAATTACTTAAATTATTTGTGTATTGGGTTTTCATGACAGTGAGTGTGCATACACTGAAGGCTCCACGTGGTGAACTGAATCACCCTGCATCATCTGTGTCGTTTACCTTGATAGAGTGACCCTGGTCTGACAACCAGCATGTTTTTCTGTCTGGTGTCATGCTGCGGTTTATTACAGAACTGGATGTTTCGGAGGTAGTACAAACAGGTGGTGGTAATGTGCAGTCTTCTGACCCAGCTGCTGCCTGCACATAAGTTCATCACGTCACAGCCATGCTAGTATTTGCATAGCTGACTGTTTCCATGGCATAAAGGCAATACTGAGATGTGACAGACACCACATGGCCCACACGACCTTAAATATTTATTATATAGAAAAAGCTTGCTGACCCTAGGGTAAAATTAAAGTATGTGATTTCCAGTTTTAAAGTTTATGCCTGGAATGCTAATTTTAGTGTACATATTTCTAGTGTTCAGTTTCTTAAATCATGTGCATTTCTTTTTTTTCCTCTACATGGTGATTCTGAGGCATTTGTGTTCCTGAGATGCTTGTCATAGTAGGGCATAGGCCAGAGCTGGCAGATGGCAGCAACAGGTAACCGCGCTGAAGAATTCAGTGCAAGTTTTTGCTCTGCTGGATTGGAGCCCATCTTTTTATACTGTGGTTAGCACTGAAAAATGTTGTGAGAGTAACTGAGTTGAAATTTACAATCAGAAAAACAAAAGTGTTTCCTTTATCTAGTTGTGAACGCCCAAACTCTGTGTTTGGTGACTGCTTTCCCGTTCTTTTAGGAGAAAAGCTGAAGTCATGCTTGGGCATGGGTTGTTTTCCTTGCTGGCTGAGAGGCTAACACTTCAGACAAATCTAATCACCATGACCACGTATAATGTTCTGTTTGAGGTAAGGATGGAGCTTGAATTTGCTCAGGAATTATTGTGAAGGCGTCTGTAGAATTGTCAGTATTTAAATAAACAAAGTGAGATCATTTACTTCTCATGCACACTTTTCAATTATTTAAAGGTAACGTGGCTGCATTTCTGAGTTCATTATTTATGAATTACTAAGTAATCTAGTTATCTATATTTTGTGTTTGTTCTATTGTGTTGACTATTTGGTATTTCATTTTGTAATGAAATAAAAATAGCACTGCAGTGTTAAAGGTATTTAAGTGTCTAACAAACTTAGCATGGAAAATACAGGGTTATAGTATAAGTTTTATTTTCAAGATGGCATCTCAGGCTGCAGCTCCGGCTGTCCTGGAAGGTAGCGCTGTAGCCAAGGCCGGCTGTAGAGTGTTGGCCGTCCTCCCGCCTCAGTCTCCCTGGAGGAATGGGAGATTGAAGGTGTGGGTGTGCAGCCACAATAGCCTTAGTGCTCACTGAGCCTCGCCTAGGGTGCTGCTCTCCCAGCGCTGTGCTAACGGGCCTGTTGTTCACCTTTGCAGATTCTCATAGAGCAGATCTGTACTCAGGTGATACACAAACAGCATCCAGACCCCGACTCCACAGTGAAAATACAAAACCCGCGTATGTATTTTACCTGCTTTACTTCTGCTTTAAAGAGAAAGTCTCAATGAAAAACCAAAAGTTAGTTATTGAAAGAAGTAAAATATTTTCTCAAGGAATGAATCAAAGGTTTTATTTATGTTTTTATTGAATGTTATTGTTACCTGGCTTATATAATGGTTTAAAATTGTATTTGTATGATCTTGGCTTAGTTTTTTTTCCTGTTTTTTTTTTTTTTTTTTTTTTTTTTTTAGAAAAGTTTTATTATGTTATTCAGTGTTGTTAGGGAAAATTACATAAACAATGGGGGTCAGTTTTTATTTTAAAGTTTAAATTATTGCCTTTATAGAAATGCCAGATTTGATATAGGAACACAGTTTTATTTAACTTAGAATTCTTACGTACTGGGCATGTTCCTTTCTCATCTGATTTTTGAGATCATGTCATCAGAGTGACTAGTGAGAGGACTGTTAGGGTTTTAATTATGTTTCATATGGGAGGAAGTCTAGCCTCTAGTTAGTGACCTTTTGTATAGAGTGTGCTGCATAATATCATTTTTTAAAAAAACTTTTTTTATGAGACAAGGTTTCTCTGTATAGCCCTGGCTGTCCTAGACCAGGCTGGCTGGCTTCAAACTCAGAGATCCACCTGCCTCTGTCTCCCCCAGTGCTAGGATTAAAGTCGAGTGCCACCACCTGAACTATCAGATCAATTTTAAAAGCATGAAACTCGAAAGGTCAATTTCTTCTGCTTTCCAAGACATATGATGTGATTTATTACTCAGAGTAAAAAAGGAAGAATTGAAATATAAGAATTTTAGAGTATTTTATCAGCTTAGAACATACTGTTTTAACTTAGTAGCTGAGACTGGATAATTCAAAAGAATAGAATTTACTTTTTAAACATTTATATGCTCAGAAGTCCAAGGTAAAGGTCTGGTGAGGGTTGTTGCTCTGCCCACTAAGGAAGACAGAACTAGATGGAAAGCTGCCCTGGAGCCCTCCTGGGTGAGCCCTCAAGGCCAGTTCACTTTCTAAAGGCCCCACCCTTAGCTTTGTCACGTGGGTGCCACTTGCATTTTGGAGAGGATCCACAAACCATAGTGTGTGACCTTTTAATACTAAGCCTCTGGCTGCTGGAATGCAGGCAGTATAAAGTGGTTCAAGATGCAGGTCCTCCAGGGCCTGGAAGCCTGGCTCAGTGGTTAAGGGCATGGAGGGCCCAATTCGAAGACAGTTAATAGTGGCTACATTCTGCCGACGGGGGCACTGCTGAATGCCTTCACTTCCTTAGAGCTTTAAGAATGTGCTTCATAGGGGAAAAGCTGTGTGCATACTGGGAGTTTTCTTGCAGAGTGAGAATTTATTTTTTCTCCTTAAGATTTTGAATATAGTGGGAATTTTCATTTGTTTTTAAGACCAACTTTGCTCTTGGCAGGGACACGTTGTTTACTTAAACGTATTGCTTGAACTGTATAAAATGTGGCTGGGTGTAGCGCATGGTGGAGCACTTGCCTCATCACCTCAAGCCCATTTGTTGAGAGGGAGAGGCAGTCAGCACCATCATTGTCGTTGATGAGTTCTGTTAGCAAACATAAGTTCCTTTCTGTAAATTTATAGGTTCTTTAAAATAAGTTGTAAGTTTGCACATTTCCCCAATTGTTGAAAAATGTTTTAGTACACATAAAGCTATCTCAGGAAATGTTTAATCTAGCTCCAGGAATGTTTGTGTTGTTGGTTTTTACTTATTCATGAACTGTCTTACAGAGATACTAAAAGTAATTGCGACCCTACTTCGAAATTCTCCCCAGTGCCCAGAGAGCATGGAGGTTCGCCGCACCTTTCTCTCTGACATGATTAAGCTGTTTAATAACAGCAGGGAGAACAGGAGGTAAGTTGGAGTAGAAAGCTTGTTTACAGTGTTCATGCTTGCTTTTCGTGATCCAGTTTGTCTTAGGAAATTACTTTTGTAGGTGTGTGTAAGTAACACACAGAATTTTTCTTAGCATATTGTTAAAACTGTTTTGGAAGTACTGTAGATAACTATGGTTTGGGTCTACCTCCCTACCCTACCTTGAGGCAGGGTTTCTCTGGGTAGCCCTGTCTGCCTTGGAACTCACTTTGCAGACCAGGCTGGCCTCCCAACTCAGAGATCCACCTGCTTCTGCCTCTTGAGTGCTGGGATTAAAAGTATGCGCTACCATGCCTGGTCGGGTTTGTTCTCTCCTTCCTTCCTTCCTTCCTTCCTTCCTTCCTTCCTTCCTTCCTTCCCTCCTCCCTTCCCCCCTACCCCGCCCCCTTTCTCCCTTTATTTATTTATTTATTTATTTATTTATTTATTTATTTATTTATAGCCCTGTGCTCTAGGAGCCTCTGGTGACCCCCTTGGTAACTCAGCACTTGTGTCTGTCTGTGTGACTTTAGGAGCCTGCTGCAGTGCTCTGTGTGGCAAGAGTGGATGCTTTCTCTCTGCTATTTTAGCCCCGAGACTCCAGACGAGCAAAAGGTAACAGAGATGGTGTACGCCGTATTCAGGATCCTGCTGTACCACGCCGTCAGATATGAGTGGGGCGGCTGGAGGGTGTGGGTTGACACCTTATCCATCGCACATTCAAAGGCAAGTGCTTTATGAAAGTATTTGTTGTTTGAAGTACCTATAATTTGGAATTTTACTCAAGTAAAATATTAATATGCTTAAAATGAAGGAAAAAACACGTTATATTCTTGAAATATGGTGAAGTTGAAAGCAAATAAGGCCTTAATAAAAATATTTTTAACTTCTTTAGGTCTGAAATAATTATTTCCAAGTGTCAGCATCATGTGTGTTTAAACTAAGTAAAATCGAACACCATGTCATAAAATACAGAAATTTATATTTTTGTTTGTGCACCACTCAGCTATTTTCTCTGACTTTTTACTCTAGGGAAGTTTTGAACACAAGGTGGCGCCCCATCTTCAAAGATGGGAGTTGTGGTTTTTTGTTTTGTTTTTCTCTTGTAAATATTATAAAGTTGAGTGATAAGGAGTGTTCTGGCTTATGTTTGCACTTGGCTAAGGTCAGAGTCAGGTAAAACATTTGTTTCAAAGAATATACTCACCTCTTTTTCTGTCTTTAACACAGCATTTGATGTAACCCAGGGTGGCAGGAGTGATCTGGAAGTTTCCATCTCCCTGCCTCTACCTCCTAAGTGCCAAGAGGGAAGCCATGTCACCTCTCCCAACCTGCACTTTGCTGCTTAGGTTTAAAAAATTCTAATCGAATATTCTAGACATTGAAGGACAAAGGGCAGTGTGCCAAATACTTAGCATTTATGAAATTAAATGCCCCTTCTCAAAATGTTTTGTTTGTATTCTTCAGTCTGTCTCCTGCCCTTCCTTTCCACTGAAGTGATTTGATGTTATTACTTGCGTCTCTTCTCTATGCTTTTACCAAAGTGTATGCTTTATATGGTCTTTCAGTTCTTGTTTGCTCAGTCCTCGGTCTTGACTGGTGCCGTGAATGTGCTGGGCAAGGTGTCTGTCCTTAGCTCTTCGCAATAGTGCGGTTCTTTTTTATGTTTAACTTAGGGTTAATGCTAGTATGGGTTTTTGTAATGACATAGTAAACAGATTATTTGTACGCTGTTGTTTGGTTGCATTCATATTTACTCCTGTAGTTGTGTTCGCTTTCTCAGTTATGCTGTCTTCCACCCTTCGGCTTTATCCTTGTGTCAGTTGATGAGCAAGTTATGTGTATTTGAGTCTGTGTAAATTCTTAGAACTGTCATATGCAGGACTGTGTAAGAAAACGCAATCCCCTGCACCTAGCGCATGCATTTCTATCTTACCAACATTTACCTTGTAAGTTCCCATTGCTTCCCGTCTCCCCATCACTTTGTGTGGAATTTCAGGTATTTGCCAAAGTTAAACTTTTAATTGAACTATCGCCAGAATCCAGATCTTTGTGTTCTTACTGTAGGGTTCTGTACGTCTTGAATCCTAGCCACCCTAACCGACATTCGGTGACCAGAGCCCATGTCAGGTGGCTTCCCTGCTTGGACCTCCAGCACCAGGGCTATCCGATATCTCTGACCTCTGTAGGCATCTGAATTCACATGCACACACACTCATACACATAATTAAAATAATAAAAAGTAAACCTTAAAAAAATCTAGAGTCTGGAGAGATGGCTCAGAGCTTAAGAGCACTGTCTGTTCTTTCAAAGGTCCTGAGTTCAATTCCCAGCAACCACATGGTGGCTCACAACCATCTATAATGAGATCTGATGCCCTCTTCTGGTTCTCAAGCACACACGCAGGCAGGATAATGTATAAGTAATAAATAATACATAAATATATCTTTAAAAAAAAAGAAAATATTGGGAAATAAAAATATGAAGTGCCTTTGTTCTGTGCACTAAATTTTTGATGCTGATCAGTTTAGTCCAAAGCACTGTTTAGCTAACCATGACCCAAGGACAAAATCCTGCCTGACGTATTGTTATAAGTGAAAAGTTTTGGAACGTATCACTCCCGTCCATATCATCATTAACATGTGGCTGTTTCGCACTACGAGGATAAATTTGGTATTCCTTACAAGTGCTTCATTATCCTCAGCGCCCTGGCCATCCAGATCGTGAGCCTGTCTAGTCACAGTGTCTCTTCCCTACTTTTTTTGTTTGTGCTGTGAGGACTAACTGGTTTGCCTCTGTTGTAGTGGGCTGCTTCAGTCTGAGTTGATTTCCTGTTAGTAGGTTTTCACCCTTTACAGAGAGATGACGAGAAAAATTGATCTGCATTTGAGCCTCATATACATTTGGATTAGATTTCAGAGCTATTTGGTAAGGTTGCAGGTTAGGAAAGTGCCAAAGAAGAAGCAGATTTTTTTTTTTTTCATGTTGTCTGAGTGTATATGAGTTTGCCTTAGATAGGCTAGTTAGAGAGATGTTGAAGGGTTGCCAGAAGACTTTGGGAGTCTCTGAGATCTTTTCAGGGTATGTGTGAAGTTCTCCTGTGCAGCTGTGTTACTCTGTGTGAACTCACAGCATGTCCGTTTTTTGTTCCTGTCCGTCTCAGTCCTGCCATCGTGGGTCTCCTCAGCTCATATGTGGCTGGAGAGAGCCTGGACACTTAGTACCTGCATGCGTGCCTGCTTGGCTTTCTGCCTCTCCCTCGTTTCTCTCAGGCAGTCCCACCTCCGGGCCTCTGTTTCTTTTCCCTCTAGCATCTCCCCTCAGGTTGCACCTTTGGCCTTCTGCTTTCTGTGGGCAACCAGTGCTCTTCACTCTGCTCCTCCCTTAGTGAGGTTGTGTCTCTTACGTCTCCACTCCTCTCTCCCAGCTCTCGTTTGGTTGGTTCTGTCTCTTCAGCATTCCCAGTCGTTCTGACCCAGGTCTGTTTGTGGTTATCTACTCTTTTCCTTCCATTATTTTTTCTTCTCTTTCCTTTATACTTCCTATATGTGTTAAATTTTTTGTTCCTTTTTGCTTCTTTTACTTGAATATTTTCTAGAAATTATGAAAGTTGAAAGAAGATTCCAAAACAGATATTTTCCTAGAAGGTTTTTTTTCTGATGGAAGATTTCATACATGCAGAAAGGGCTGGATACAAGGTTCAGGGTTGCACATACCACAGAAGAGACACACAGTGAAAGGAGTGGCAGCTTCCACTGGAGGCCGTGGAGCGGTCTGGGGCACAGGCGACTCTGAGCATAGTCTGAAGGAGTAAGTCAGATTCATATAGATAGACATTGGGTGACTTTCTGAGAGAAAGCAGAGGAAGCAAAGACAGAGCATCATTTAGGAAAGAGCAGTAGCGAGGTGTGCATGGAGTGTGTGACTTGTGTGAAGAGGGCGCTGTGTGTGGTGTGGCAGTGTGGGCCAGCACTAACCATGTGCGTCCCTGGAAGCCTCTTCTCTTGCATTTTATCAGCCGCTATTACCATTTCTTCACATTGTCCATGGCCTGTGCTTGATGCTGGATCAGTAGATTTGTTGTAGGAAGGGGAAGGAGGAGGTTCATTATCGTCTATTCACTGTGTTTGAGTAAGCACCTGCTTTATCAGGAAGGCACGGGGAATGCCGGTAGCTGATTGCCAGAGCACCTGTGCCGTGGCTGTGCCCAGTGTGCTGTTGGGTCACCTCTTCAGAGTAATTCAGGATGCATATTTTTTCACAGTTTTCTTTGTCCAGCCTCAAAATCTTATTCTTGTGGTGGGCAAATTCTGGAAGAGTTTATTAGCTCTAGGGATCAAATGTGGAGCCCTTTGCTTACAATGCAGGTTTCCTACTCCTAAGCTACCCCACAGGCTGCCGATCTGTGCTCTAAAATTAGCTCCTTGTTCTCTGTGCTGGTGTACGCCTGTAATCCCAGCTATTTGCAAAGATGGCAGAGGATAGGCTTTTGTTCAAGACCAGCCTGGGAACATGGAGACCCAATTCCACACACACACACACACACACACAGGCAGACAGATGGATGTACACACACGTGCACATATACATACTTGTACACATGTACATACATGTACACATATATAAAAAGCTCTTTTGCACAAAAGACGATTGAATACTCCTCGGTGTACACAGGAAACACTTGTTACTTTAATAGAATTCTTACCTGCCCACCTTTACATTAAGCTGATAATGTAGTATGATATGCTTCACTCCTTCAGTAGAGTGTGTGGAGATGTGGAGTGTCTAAAGAGACAAAATGACCTCAGGATGATCTCTTAGTAGATTTTAGTTATAAAAAAATCTGTTTACATTTTTTGTGAGTTTAAATTGGTGCAGAGAATGTTAAAGGGAGGAATAGAGTACTTGCAAGCAATAGTTTTTTTTTTTTTTTAAGACAGATTATATAGAATAAATACAGAGTGGTCAGAGAGAAGAGGCAGACATTGTTTAGTTTATATTTTTCTTTACCTCAGTGCCTTTTGATTTGAAACAGATCTTAAAACTACTTTGCAAAGAAAATCCTTCCTTTAAGAAGAGGCCTGTGCCTACTTTCTGATAAGAGCCAGTCTTGCCTTCTCTTTAAAGGAAATGCTGACTGAAGTAATTGTGCAGTGTTTTTGTTACTAAACTTTTAAATTGGAGTAAAACTAGATTTGCCACATTTTTGCCATGATGATATATTTTTAAAAAAGTGCTAAATGAAATTGTGAAAGGCAAAGAAAAGTTTGTTTCAAGTTGGCTCTTGTAATTTCAACTTTTAAGTTTAGTTTTCCACACATACATGTTCATTTTCTTTACGGGGATTGTCTCCATTGATTAAAAATTAAAAATATTTCTTCTGTATAAAATTTATACAAAATAACTTAATTAAATACTGCTTCATTCTTTCTTCTGGACTTTGAAATGATAACAGTTATTTTCAAAGGGACAGCTTGTGTTCTGATGCTGTTTAGATGAATGTCTAATAGAGTTGGGGATGGTGGGAGTTATTTAGCTAAGGATATGAACAATTTGTAGGTTGCTAAAAATGCTGGTGAAGTTCTTGTAGCCAAATTTTGTCTCTGTAGAAGTATCTATTCAAAAGCATCTTGAGTCCTTCCGTGCACGTGGTATTATAATTGTAGTTCGGTGTGTAATGACATGATGCCGCTCACCCGGTGCTTCCTGCAGTCCTTCTCAGCTGCGGCATCACATTTATATTTAGCTCTTGACGAGGGGCCAGCGTGTAAACAACTAAGCTGCAGAATCGCAGGCCTTTGCTTTTGCAGTTGCATCAGGATATATGCAGCTGCTAGAAAAAGCCAAAGAAACTCAATTGCAATTTTATTGTTCAGTTTGATAGATTTCCTGCCACCTCTGTAGCAGGGAAGCTGTTTGTCATTGTGTGCTGTCCCCAACAGAGGAACTAGGCTTTAGAAGCAGTAATAGGCTTCTAGCAGCTGCACGGGGCTGCTCCTGCAGACTGAGGGGTTCGGTGTGTGCCCAGCAATCTGTGTAATTTTACTGTTGTCTGTGTTTTCATCTTTAAAAAGTTTCCTCCTTTAGAAAAGGGTGAAATCTAATAATGTTTTCATTTGGTATGCTGAAATGCTTCTACTCTTTAATTACACTTTAAATTAAATTATTCCAGATTATTGTGAGAATGACCCAAAACCTTTTCTCTTAAATAAATAGAGCTTCATTTGACAAGACAGTGTAATTTCTTTAGATCTGTGTTGCCAAAAGAAAAAATAACGAGCAAGTAAAGTTAATTACATTTGAATGGAAAATGTAGTGTGATTTAGATTGTGCTCAACTGATGACTCCGAGTAAAAAATACTTAAAGATCTCAAATTATTAGAGTATTTTCCTCTTAACAGTCTGAGTTGCTTAACTGTCTACGACTTGAGGAGTCAGGGATGAGGTGAAGGGCCACTGAGAAGGCTTGGTGGGTGGGGTGTACTCCGCCTGGCCTAGAGCCGATCGTCACACGTGCGGTGAGCACGCGCACTCGTGCGCTCGTGCACACTTGAAATGTAATCAAAATAAATGTCATTGGCCACGAATGTTGCATTTCACAGATTATTTTATTTTAGGCTTGATGGGTGAAGTATTCTTATCTGTAAACTTTTAATAAAATTAGTTTTGTTGCCTTTTAAAATTTAAAAATTACAGGAAAATTAGAATCTACTCTAAATGTATGTACATAAACCCCAAGCCACACAATATCCAAATCTGTATATGACTTAATATTAGTATTTCAGTAAGACCTTCAGGCTGATCTCTGTGTGCAAATGTGCACAAACATGTACTTGTTTTCGTAGAAAAATGTGGTTCTGTTTCTGATTTTCACGGTCTGCTTCCACCCACCATGATGGTAATTGCACTTTAGTGCCGTCTGTTATTTGGTGACTGTCGTGCGTGGCATCGAGCGTGCACTGGACACTGCCGTCCTGGGAGCGCGTGCTTGTGTCAGGGAACACCTCTACTTTCCTCTTTTCTGCTGGTCTCCCCTAAGCTGCTGTTGATGTGTATTTCAGCGTGTCATGTAGCGCTCCGCATTCTTGTCCCCCAGTGGCCTGACCACAGGTGTGCACAGTCTTCATCTCTTTTCATAGGATTTGTTTCTGCACAATTCCAGAAAGCGTTCTCTACTTTAGAATGTTTCGTCATGCATTTTGAAATGTTTTAGTACTTACACCAAACTTCTCTCTAAAGTTTTTGGTGATTTATATTCCAGGTTTGCGTGTAAGCCTGTGTTTAGGTTTTCCAAGAAAATAGAACTGATCAGATGACAACAGGCATGCCCAGGGTGCTGTGGTCACTCTTGTGCCTCTCTTGGCCCCTTTCCTTGTGTTCGCTTGCATTATCCAACTTTGATGTGGTAATTTTTGTTTTATTTTATATTTTATTTTGTTATGTTTTGTTGTTATCTCTTAGAAGCCTGTTCTTTTCTAATGAGAGACACATCCAGAAGGGAAGGGAGAAAGAGCTGAGGGAGGTCAAACTGTAATCAAGGTAGATTATATGAAAAATAATCTTATTTATTCTTTTAGTTTTTTTAGAGACAGGGTTTTCCTGTGTAGCCTGGCTGTCCTGGAACTCCCACTGTAGACCAGGCTGGCCTCGAACTCACAGAGATCCGCCTGCCTCTGCTTCCCTGAATGCTGGGATTACAGGTGTGCACCACCACAGCCCAGCAAAGATCTTATTTTTGTAAAAGGGGAATGAAGAAAATAAAATTGATGGTGATTACCTTTTATTGTGGTAGAAAAGAGCATCAGCTCATTTATTCTGTGCTGCAGCTGTCGCCCGAGGGCGGAGGGGTCTGTGAGCACCAGGCGAGCCCTCACTCTCGGAGCTGCGTCCCTCGCCTGTATGTCTTTAGTGACGGGGTTTTCCTGTGTAGTGTAGGTGACTTCTTTCTTTTAATTGAAGGTAACTTTTCCTGTACAATATACTATGGTCACGGTTTCCTGTCTCTCACATCCTCCCAGATCATCTCCACTTGCCACAAGCCCAACTCCACACCTTCCTTTTCTCTCTCTAGAGGACAAACAGGTAAATAAAAACAATGAAACTAGACCAAATAAAACAAACAAAGCAAGACGAAGGAAAAGCATGAGAAACATAGGCCCCCCCCCATAGATCACATCATCAGAAACCTAATACACAAAGACCTATAAGGTAAAAAAGGGCCAAACAAAATATTATGAGACAAAATGCCTTCAGCACGGTCATCTGCTACTGGGTGTGGAGCCCACCCCACCGTGCTCTGTGTTCTCAGTAAGTCCCCGCTGACGAAGCGGCTCTTCCTTGGGAGGGTTTGTCAGTGGGAGCTTGCCTCTGAGGTGGAGATACCGGCTCGCGCCCACTTGTCCTGAGCACTGGGAGCCAGGCAGAGCCTTGCGGGCTTTGTGCATGCTGCCAACATTCCTGTGAGTTCACTGGTGTGTCAGCACTGCTGTGCCTCCAGCGCGCAGAGCGCCATTGTGGATCGCTGGCTGTGGAGCTGGGTTGGTGGCTACCTTTCTCCTCCATGCACAGTACGTTCCGGCACCTTCAGCACTGGGCACGAAGGCTGAAGGCTGTAGGTAGGCACCCGTTTGCTTCCCTACACTCCTCGAGTGCTTTGTGCTCAGTAGGGCCTACTGTCAGTTTGTGAAGAGCAACGGGTAGCCTTGGCAGTAGCCTGAGCTGTTTGGAGTTTCATGGGTCTTCTCTGCCAACTACCCAGTTAGCTGTAACTCCCTCCCAGCACTGGAGAGTTCATTTGTGACAGGGAAGCCTGGTTGGGGCTTTGACTCTCCTACACTTAGCTTAGGAGCAACTGTATTATCTTGGTCATATAGATAAAATTAGGCACATCATGACAAAACAGTGCAGTGGGCAGACTATGACAGCGCAAGTCCCTAACCCCAGCACTGGTGAGGTGAATGGAGTTCACAGTGTAAGCCCATGAGGCCCCTCCCCTCACAGACCTTCAAGGCCCCCATGAGAGCTTTCCTTCATGTATGTGTTTTAAGTGTCTGCTGTTGGTTTCCGTACACCCTTCAGATGGTAAGGCAGGCTTTGTGTAAGCGATACAACTCGGAGGGGAAAGGTCACCTAGCAGTCAGTCAGGAGCCAAGAGATTGACTGGGAGGGGCTGCCTCAGCTTGGGTGAGAAGCATCAGAGAACTGAGTGGAGTAATACCCTTTTCCTGGGGGCGGCGCTCCCCAAGGTGGGGGCTTGCAAGGTGGAGATGGGTTTTCCAGTCTGGAGCCAGAGCGGTTCCTCTGTAGGATGGGGACCTTGAAGGTCTGTCAGGGGCGGGGCCTCTCAGGCTTACACTGTGAGCTCCTTTCACCTCCCTCCATCTCAGCAGTGCTGTCACTCTGCCCACCACATTGTTTGGTCATGATTTGCCTTAACTTTATCTAGACGACCAAGATAATAGAGTGGGAGACCAAAAACAGTAGTGTTCACAGCCATCAGAATGTTAGCTTTTGCTTAAGAACTTAAAAGAAAGATATATTCAGAATCGTCCGTGAAAATGAGCTTAATGCAGTGTATTGTAAAGGGTATTGTTGACTGGTGAATAATTACTACTTAGGAATTCTGGTACTTTATGGAAATTTCTCTTTTACCTCTAAGTTAGTAAATTTCAGTGCCAAATAAGTTGCAAGCAATGGCAAAAAAACAAACAAACAAACAAACAAAACAAAAAACAAAAAAAAAACCAAACAAAAAACAGTTGTACTTAGTTCCGCATAAGTTTGAATTTTAAATAAATTCTAGAAGGTTGCCATGTTTTAGCGTATTTAATACAAATAGTAGTGATATTAGAGTTTCTCTTTAGATTATATACTCATGTCATATTGCTAAGAAAATGTTGCTTAAAACATTTTATGAAAGGAGAAAGTTTATTTGGTATTTATTATGAGTGTTTACTAATAATTATGGTGAGCTTCAAAGTAAGAACTTTAGATTTGTGAGAAAACTCCTATAGGGGAGAAAGGTTTTTCCTTCACATCCATTTAACTTGTTGGCCAGGCTATTGACAATTAGACTGACAAAAGGTAAACATGGCAAACACTTATCAGTTTATTTAAAACAAATTTAAACCCTTCATAAGGATATGAATAATCAGGGAAACCATGATATTTGCTGCTGTGATGTTATGTTAGACAAAGAGGGGGACATCGTGGAAAGATAGGATGTGATACAGAGGCATGAGCTGCAAGTAGCAAGTGTCAGAAGTCTGTTCCTCCCCGGATCTGCTCTCTGTGGAAGTAAAGCTGTTCTTTTCCTCCCATTGCAGGAAGGGGCCCCCTGGGGGTGTGTCTTGTGTTCTTAGGGCGGGGAGGCTAAATTCAGAGGCTTTCATAAAGCGCTGGTTCCTGAAAGTGCACTCCACAAGCAGCCACACACATCCATTTATTAAAAACAAACAAACAAACAAACAAAACCACAGCTCTTCTGTAACCGAAGTCAAAAGGCCTAAAACTAAAAGTAGTATTCCTAGTTAGAAATTGATAGGAAAAGACTACAGTATAACTGTGTCCAAGGGATAGGTCCTGATACCTCACAGAAAAGATATAAAAATTACTTTAGATTTGTAAAAAGATTCTGCACCCATTTATTATAAGAAGACTTTAATATTATTTTGAGCTAATGTACCAAGAGTAGTTAGGTGAAAATATGAGGAATTTTGGTTATATTTTGTATATTTGAATAAAAAGGCAGCAGACTAAGAATGTATACCTGTGCGTATGTGCAAACAATACTTTGGAATGATATATGAAAAATTAATAGCTGATTAATTGCTTGATTATTGGTGGGATTTTTGCATTTTAGGTTGAGAGTGGTAGAAAGATATTTTTATCCTATATGCTTTTTTTTTGAGCCATGTGAATTTATCTGTTTCAAAATCACTTTGGTTCCTTGTATGAATGAATTAATGTGCAGAGCTTATGGCATGTATCACTTGGTTTTCTTATGGGATACTTTTCCTTTCCTGTTGCGATTGTAATGTTATTTTCATGATACAGTCATTTCAGCAGTCTCCCTGAGATAGCATAGGCCTTATATTTCTCATCTTCACAGGGAACTCTACTAGTAGAGAAGTTAGTTTTGAAAATAGATTTGAATAAGTGCTTGTATAAGAAACCCAGTAAGTACGGTTAGATTTCCTGTCTGCTGCCGTGTGTGGCGGTGAATGCTGCTGTGTGTCGACAGGGTCTTCTCTGCGGCAGGAGTCTTCTGAGTGGTGTGTCCATACTTCATGGGAATGATTGAGTTGTCTTGAAAACGTGTCTCGTTTATTTGTTGTGGAAAGCATTGTTAACCTAAGAATTAGAGACCAAGATGTTATATTCAGCAAGTATTGAATAAAATAACATACCAAAAGAGATGCATTTATTTAAAACAGAACCATTTGCTAAACATGCCTGTCAATTTTTAAACAGTCTAAATTTTTGAGTTAAACATTCTTAATATATGAAATTAAAAGATAATGTTAGTGTCTTGGTTAATTTCTCCTTTATTTACTGGTTAGTAAATTTGAGTGCCCAATCAGTTGCAAGCGATGACAAAAAATGTTGTAGTTAATAGCACATAAGTATCTTTAACAGGGAGTTTATAGAAGTGCTTTCCAAACATTACAGATAGCTATAGATTAGCAATCAAATGATTGTGAAGATTAATGACTAGTCTTTTAGCTGGGTAATTTAGAACAATATCTGGTAATTAATTGTGAACTATCAGTTTTAAGTCACAAATACCTTTTGAAAAACAGCATAAAAACAGATAACAAGAGGGATGGTTGTTTCATTACCACTTAGCTTTTAGACTGTTGAAATAAAGTGAGACGATATTAGTAAAGCAGGCAAATGTAGAATTTTGCAAGCACTTCTGCTCCTGAAAGTCTGTGCTATCCAGCGTGTGGGGCTTCTTTCGTTTAACAACCCAGTCTGCAGCTGAGCCTGATAGGAGGAGTACGTTTGTGCATACTAGGGCCCAGACTCTTCTGCCCTGATAGTCCTTCTTACAGAGGCTCCAGCTTTTGTATTGCACAGAAGGAAAGGACACCATTTAGAACTAGTTCAGACTTTGAAAGTAATGGTTGACATTTGGGCGAAGGCTCTGCCTTTTTCTCTGTTACAAAAATAACTTGTATCCATTAGCTAAATGTAATGTAAGCTTTTGTAGTTTATAGTTATATTTAGAGCTTCCATAACATCAAGAATAACTGATTTATTTAAAAACTTTCTTCCTAGGACAAATGATAGAGAAATGGGTTTTCTTGGTATTAAGGCTGTGCATTATCTGCTGTGTAATGCTGTTTGCAGTGGTGCATACTTAGATCCTGGTACAATATATGGAGGCTAGAGGAATAATGGATTCTTTTCTCACATATATTTATGTGTAAACTAACTAATTATGTACTTGTTACTTCATGCCACCTATTCCCACAAAAATTATTTTTGTAAAATGAATTATAAGAAATAAAAGTTTTATTATTAGCTATACATTTAAGAAATTATTGAGGGAATTTTAATTTTAATGTTCTGTAAATGGTGCTCATTAAAAATATATCTCTTAACTGATTATATGTATTTCTTACAGGTTACTTTTGAAATGCACAAAGAAAACCTTGCCAATATATTTAGGGAAGAGCAGGGGAAAGGTGATGAAGAATTAGGGCCATCTTCTTCACGTCTGGATCCAGAAGTCCCAGATGTTGGTGCTTCCGTGGGCACCCAGCACTCAGATCCAAAGGACTCTCCCGTCTCGCTTCATTTCACTAGAAATGGTGACGAGAACTTCAGTATTGGGAAGGCAAGTTCAGTTGATTCTACATCCAGCCCTGAGCTGCAGGCGCCAGAGACGTCTCCTGACGAAAAGAAAGCAGAGCAAGAAAGTCGAGAACTCCTGGGCCAAACCACTTCGGGAGAAGTGACAAGTGAGACGAAGGACACCCGTGACTCAGAAGCATCTTCTGATGCAGGAGAACCTGGGACCCTTGCCTCTAGGTCTTTTGAACTACCTGGCAAAGATACAATGGCCATCAGTGGAATCAGTGCTGTCATAAGTTCTCCCTCAGAGCAAGATGCTGCAGAGGTGCCAGAGTTGCTGGAGAAATCCGGAGTAGAGGAAGAAGAAGAAGATGATTATGTGGACCTGAAGGTGGAAGGTAGCCCTACTGAGGAAGCCAGTCTGCCCACAGAGCCCCAAGGCAGCAGTTTGTCTGCAGCCACAGGAGAGCCATTCATGCGTGGCAATGACTGCAGGGCTCAGAAGGAAGCACCTGAAACTGAAAATGATCCCGAAACTGGAGATTGTCAAGAGGCTAGGTTTCCAAGTATGGCCGCAGCAGGGTCTTTACCTACCTCACCAGAAGCTCCTGTTACCCAGACAAGTGTACAAGCAGACATTGATGAGACATTGGATGGAGGAATGAAAGCAACTAACCTTGCTGGAGAAACTGAGTTGGGTAGTGATTGTGCTGACAATGTCTGTGAGGCCCCTGCTAGTTCTGAGCAAAAGATTGCCAAGCTGGATGTTTCCAGTGTTGCTTCAGATACTGAGCGGTTTGAATTGAAGGCCAGTACGAGCACGCAAGCGCCACAGCCTCAGCGACACGGGCTTGAGGTAATTAGAGATACTGCCTTTGAAAGAATAAAGAAATAAAGGCATGCATGTTTTGCCCGCATGTTTGCCTGTGTAAATCATGCTTTCCTTTATTGTTTCTTTGGTGTGAATTTGCATTGAGTTAAAAACAGCAGTTGTAGATACTTGATCAGTTTAATATCATAATTACGTAAGTCTGTATGTAAATACTATATTTCAAATTGTTATGTAATATTAGTTAGTCTGAATTTATGAGCATTCATTCATTCATCTTTGTGGTGCTGAGTACTGAACGTAAGTTTTATGCACTCAGTGGTTATACTCTCAGCCCAGCGAGAGTTTAGTTATTATTTTATTATTTTAACAGAGCATCAGCAAACATTACCACTTTCAGCTTCAAAAGTGCTGTAAGTTTAGTTTATAAACTAGAAACTCTAGGAGATACTTGTTTTTTATTCTTCAACTAAATCAGTTCTCGCACATTCCCTTTCTGATTAAACCTGGGGGTGTGCATTCACCAATACCTAAGTTTGGTTTGAAATTTAAGGTTCTATTTGTATCATGAGAAGAGTCTGTGACTGAGAGGTACAACTTTCTTTTTTATCATATTTCACAGTGACATGTGGTACAAGTGTTTGGATGAATACTGCTGCTTTTTTTTCTTACCTGTCTCTCATTTCCTCCCTTCCTTTTGGTTCTTGTTGTTCTTCATTATGCTGACTTTTGTTAATTCTTATTATAACTAATGAAGAATAATCTAGTTGCTATCTGGGTCACAAATACTGTCATCTTTGCTAATATTCAAAATTAAAAACTGTGTTATTCCTTTGTGAAATGCTATGCAGCGGCAATGCCTGCAGTATCAGTAATGGTATTAGCATTATTGATAACTTTACTTTAAATGCATGGTAAGATTATTCATTGATAATTATTCCTTGATTCTTCTAAGTTTACTTTGTAGTGTTGTAGTGTATTAGAATTCGACTTTGTTAGATGGGTTTCCTGGAAGTTACTGAATTCTTTGCTAATGCCTTGCTTTGAAGTTAAACTTAATTTATTACTTCTTATTTTTTCTCTATTAGCTATCAAGGCAACAGGAACAGCCAGGGCAAGGAGCAGCCCCGGATGCTGTTGACCAACCCAGGAGGGACTCCAGGTCGACCGTGTTCCGCATCCCTGAGTTCAAGTGGTCTCAGATGCATCAGCGTTTGCTCACTGATCTCTTATTTTCCATAGAAACAGATATACAGATGTGGAGAAGGTTTGTTCATGTGTTCATTAAGGAAGTTGTGTAAATCTTCATCTCTGTTTTCAAAGAAGCTTATGTAAACATTTTCGTTACCCCAGACATTTGATTGACAAAGCAGAATATAAATTATTCTATGTTAGTGTTCTGCCATGTTTCCGTTTATTCTCTATTCTACACATGGAATCCCAGTTTGGACTACAAAACCATGAAAATCCAAGGTTTTCCTTATTAAAAATTGCTCAAGGTTTACTGTAGCATTTTTTTTCTAGAATAGAGTTAACTAGATGGTAGTATTTTAAGTAGGCTTACTATTATAGATGCCCAAAACTAGCTGAAATTTATGTCTTACTTTGCTCTCATATTTAGTATAAGTAATCTATATATTGTCTATTATTTACATTGTGTGATTTATAGTTTTAAAAGAACTCAATTTTTTGATTTTTGTTTATATGTTACTCTTACCATTTAAGAGAATTTTATGTCATTATGCAAGAAAGTATTAGCAAAAACTCACTTTTATAGCACATGTAGTGCTGTTTGCCTCCTAATTTTTGGTGTGACTTTTAATAAGTCTACTTTCATTCAACCCTGTAATCCAGATATGTGATGAGTGGTGTCTGCTTTAGCAAGGCCGTGTCTTGGCCATAGACGGTGGCTGCTGATAGAGCGCCCTACTTGTTCTGAGGAAGTGTGTTCCTTGGGATCTGCTAGACTTCCTGCCCCTCCTTAAGCAGGTGTACGGTATTCTGTGATTTCCTGTCCTTCGCTTCATCACTAAACATAATTTATCTTTGGACAGCCACTCAACAAAGACAGTTATGGACTTCGTGAATAGCAGTGATAACATCATCTTTGTCCACAACACAATTCATCTCATCTCTCAAGTGACGGACAGTGTGGTCATGGCCTGTGGGGGCATACTGCCCTTGCTCTCGGCAGCTACGTCGGCCACGGTAAGGACCTCCCTGTCCACCTGCTGTGAAGTCGTGAGCACTGTGTGTCCTTCCTGACTCAGCTCAGTGTGGTGGCTGCGCCGTAACTGCCATAGCAGAACACATCCTTTATGTTTACCTGGAGAGATTTTAGGGTGTCTAGAAGGGATGAAGAACCATAAAGATTGTTACTTTATCAGGCATGCGTTCGCTTGTAAAGAGGATGGTGGAAGTGGTCTCATTGCTTTGTTTTTTTTTTTTTTTAGATGAAAAGAGAAATTAGTCTATTGTTGTAGATTTTCAGAAAGCCTGACCTTGAAAAAAGCTAGAACATTAAGAATACATCTGGTAGATGCGAATGGAGGTAATTATGGAATCTTGTGTTTTACAGCATGAGCTGGAGAATATTGAGCCTACACAAGGCCTTTCAATAGAAGCCTCAGTGACTTTTCTGCAGAGGCTCATCAGCCTTGTAGACGTGCTCATATTTGCAAGTTCTCTTGGTTTCACTGAAATTGAAGCTGAAAAAAACATGTCATCTGGAGGAATTCTGCGACAGTGCCTCCGACTGGGTAAGCTGTTAAAAGCCATGGGCTAAGAATTCCATTCAGCAGTCTCAGTCGCCCACACATTAATGTAACAGTTTCCTTCTGTTGGGCTAGGTGTGTACTTAGCATGTGGCCTGCGGTTTAGTGCAGGGCCTAAGAATTGGAAGCAAACCTAGGAACCCTGGCTTCATGAAGACACTTATGTATAAAAGCAGCAGAGAAGCCAACAAATGAGACGTTTTCTATATTTATCAACAATAAGTAATATAAACTAGTAATTCCCAATAATTAGACTTTTTTGTACGATTATAATTTTCACTTAAAATGCCATTGAGCATAGCTTTTAGATTTAGTGTGCTTAGAAGAAATTGGTGTACCAATTTGTAAAAATTATTTGAAAAGTTCATATTTTGCATAACAAAAGAGATGCTGTCATTTATTAACTTCTGTCATTAGTGCTGATTTTTATGTTGCAGTAACAACTGTTTTGTTCTTTTCCATGAGGAAATTGTAAAAGGAAATTTATCTCAGATTGAAACTGTGATAGTGCAGTTGGAATCTGAATGTAGACTTGTGTGTCGGGCCGCTGCGTCTTTAAACTTACTAGGATTCTGAGCTGGGCCGGCTGTGTGCAGCCCTGTAGAGTAGCTGCCTAGCACGGTGAGGCTGTGGCTTCAGTCGTGGGAAGTACAGGACAAACATGCCATTCCTGAACTGATTTCTATTTAGCAGAACTCCCTAGGTCGTTCTTGAGGGGGCTGGAGAACATTTTGTGAAACAGGGCTCTATGAAGATGAAGCTGGCTTTGAACTTGCTCTCTAGATGAAGATGGCATTTGAACTTGTGGTCCTCCTGCCTCCTCCTCCCGAGTACTGGAATTATAGGCATAGCCACCAAACCTTGTTTTCTGCTGAGGACAGAGCTCAAATCCAAAGTCTCAGCAGTGCCAGGTAGACACGTTGCCAGCTGAGCTGCTCTCCCACAGAGAGGAAAATCAGTCAGTAATCACTGGCTAGGGACACTTTAGGAATTTGTTGAAGGTAATCTATTTTGAACAAAGTATAACAGGGATTGTATTGTGAAGGTGATTTGTATCTGTGCTGTATCCTTAACATAAAATTTTCTTTTCTTTCTCCATCTTTTTCTTAAAATACATTATAGTGTGTGCAGTGGCTGTTAGGAATTGCTTAGAGTGTCAACAGCATTCACAGCTGAAAGGTAGAGGAGACACAGCAAAAGGCTTGAAAACAGTGCCTAGCCTGATTCCCATGGGGAAGTCTGCAGCAAAGGTAGGATTTAGAATCATTGATTTTACAAAAGTGTATTGATATACTACAATTAAGATCTTAAAGTTTGCTCATTTTAGCATAAAGCAAATCTCACATAGGTTCTAGGTTTCTTCCGTAATATAACATTCAAATGTTTGTGTTTAAATACGTGGTAAATGTTAGCGAATTGTTAATCTTTCCTGCTTTTCCAGTACTTTTTCTTGCTGTTATGATATGCTTTCATTCAGGCATGTCAGTTTTCCCCATGTGATTCCCTTCGCCATTTAATCTCAACTCCCACAAGGAAAGAAAAATTATATGAAAAAACTGGGAAAAAGCATGTTATAACATGCTTTTTTGATACTTCACTGTCTTATTGTTTTTTTTTAAGTTTGCTGAATGTGTGTGTCATTTATTGTTATTATTAATCTTATTATTATTATTACAATTATTATTGTTATTGTTTGATCTCAAATAGAGCCCAGTGGACATTGTGACTGGTGGTATATCTCCAGTGAGAGATCTTGACAGGCTTCTGCAAGACATGGACATCAACCGGCTTCGAGCAGTTGTGTTTAGAGACGTTGTGAGTTCAAATATTTCTTTCAGGCACTCTTTTACTGCTTCCTCTTGGGCCTAACATCCTTACAAAAGAAGGAAGCTCTGTGAAATACAGTAGGTGGGTTCAGTAGGCAGGTCTAGAAACGAGGTTTCTTGGAAATGATTTTAGAGTCCGATAGTGGTAAGAGGGATTAGCTGAGCTGCTTTATCAGATGTGAGAGCAGCGTTCTGTCCCTTGGCTGGTGCTTAGGTAATCTGGTCAGATGCTGCTGCGCAGCCATGGCAGGCAGAACCTTAACCCTGTAGTCTGGCCTCCATCCTCATGAGTAGTGTAGACACGTGCTCTCTCCCGGCTCTGCACCATTCACTGAATGGTTAATGTGTTTTCTCCCTGAAGTGTTGAAAATGTATTAGAAGGTACATAATGAAATGTTTCTCCCATGGTGTAGTATTTTAAACTTTTATTTGTTTTTTATTTTTGAGGTGGCTTTCAACTCTGTTTGCTCCTCCAGCCTCTCCAGAGCTGTGACTGCTGTCACATGTCTTGTTGTCTGTTTAACCTTTTAAAGATGAAAATAATGTTGTTTTAGCAGATTCTGGTGTTATTTTTTTTAAGATTTATTTATTTATTATGTATACAGTGTTCTGCCTGCATGTACACCTGTACACCAGAACTCATTATAGATGGTTGGGAGCCACCGTGTGGTTGCTGGGAATTGAACTCTGGACCTCTGAAAGAGTAGCCAGTGCTCTTAACTTCTGAGCCATCTCTCCAGCCCTCCAATGTTAAATTTTTAGTTTTATAAAACATAAATGTCAAAATAGTCATTTGAAATAATCACTTGTTGCATACTTGCTGTACGTTTTGTATTGGGCACTTTAAATCTGTGTGTCATGTGAAAGTTGTGAGCATTATCTTTCTTTCTCCTTTTTCTTTCTCCAGTATTTTAGTGCCCTCTTGTGTTCCTGACTGGATCTTAAGTTTAGAGTTTGGAGTTTGTCCCTGCGCAGTCATTTCTGAACACTGACTGCGTAGCGCAGTGCCAGATGCCGTGTGTCTGTCAGCTCGGTTGTAGTCCTGTGAGGAAGATGACAGCGTTAGATTGTTCTGGCTAGAAAGCACATAGTAGAAAGAGGTGGAGGAAGTGAGTGAGAGAGTTTTGTAATTTGGTGGGGTGAAAAAAGATGTCAATGATTTGCCTAATGGTCACATCGTTAGCAGTTGTGATATACGGCAGGAATAGTAAAAGAGGAAAAACGTGCATTCATCTTTTCTACCAAGAAACTCATGCTTGCGGACCTTTAAAGTGCAGTAGATTTTATCACACTGGAAATGTGCCTCAGAACTGCTTTAAGCGGACCTGTTAAGGGAGAGTTTGACATATATTTTTCTGAACTTGCATCTAGAACTTCTGACAATGAACATTTTTTTAATTTAAGTTTTTTATATTTTTTAGAATTTCATATATGAGAACAGTAGATAATAATTGACACTTAATCTAATTGTCCCATAAGTTTCCATATATTTTCTGGGCAACAAAGCTGAGGGCCTAGGACAAGTGCCAATCAGTGCATTATATCTTCAGACTTAGCAACTTTCCAACTACCAACTACTTGAGATGCTTGCAAGTTTAGGTTTCATAGGCATATTTATTTTTTAAAATTTAAAATAAGTTAACTCGTACAGGAGGTGTTATCAGAGGTGGTGTGAATGGCATTTCTTACCCTGGGTGTGGAGGTCACGGGTGGCCACGTGGAGGTCATCTGCAGAGCTGGATGGCTGCCCTGCGCCTCAGTTTAGCTTGTCCTTTTCTTTTAGAAAAATGCTTTGTATTCAGTCCTGACTTGTGTTTGCCTGCGATGTTTAAAATACCCTGATGCTTCCTGATCCATCCTTTTCTCTTTGTGATAGCTTCACTTTTTTTCTCCTGGATGGTTGTTCTGGATATGCTGGGTATCAGTGCAGCTTGGGTGTGATGTTAGATTAATATTAGATTTATTTGGATTTTTATGATGAGAGGTAAAAACAATCAATTACCTTTCTATTGTGTTAATTACTATTTCAGTTGCCTTTTAAGTTTGGTACAACATGTCTCTTCACATTGAGCACTTAATTGTTTTTAAAGTCTAATCAGGTTTTCTGTTTGTGTGTTTGTACGTATTTAAAGGTGCTGCCAAGAACAGGTTTGACATTTGCTGAAACGTACTTTAGAATTATTACACTTAGTAATAAATTATTATCAAATGCTATGTTTTTTGTGCACATTGAGAGACTTGTGAGCATCTGTTGTATTTTCAGTGTTGTGGTGTGGAGTAAGATTGAAAATGTTGGTGGTGGCATGAACAGTTACTTTTGTTTTCTTCGCAGGAGGATAGCAAGCAAGCTCAGTTTTTGGCTTTGGCCGTTGTGTACTTTATCTCTGTTCTGATGGTCTCAAAGTACAGAGACATTTTGGAACCCCAAGATGAAAGACACAGTCAGTCTCTTAAGGAAACTGGAAGTGAAAATGGTGATGTGTCACTTCCTGGTAAGTCTCCATATGTTATTTTCTGGTACCCAAAGTTCAAACAAACCCTTACCTGGTTAAGACGCTGATTCTCACACTGAAATCCACCAGTGTGTAAAGGGAGACGGTAGTGTAATAGTTACTGAGAGCAAAGTAGTTTAACTTACTGATAACGCAGTCAAACTTACATATTGTATAATTGTTTACAAGTGGGAGATGAGTTTGTACTGTAGGTGGTCCATCTAACTAAAGATGAGAAAGTGTTATCCTTTATAAGTAGAGTCCAAAGTTTTTAATGTAGTATTTGCCATGAAGGGTAATTCAATCTTTTGTATTACCTAGGAATTCAAAATTCCTGGATTTCTTGGAAATCTTTTAAAGAATTAATTATAATTTTAAAAGTAGCTCTCAGCCAGGCAGTGGTGGCGCACACCTTTAATCCCATTGCTCAGGAGGCAGAGGCAGGCGGATCTCTTGAGTTTTAGGCCAACCTGTTCTACAGAGTGAGTTTCAGTTTCAGTAGCCAAGGCTACTCAGAGAAACCCTGCCTTGAAAAGCCAAAAAATAAATAGAATAAAGAGGTACTAAAAGGGAGTTTCAGTCACAGTTGGATAAACAGCTTTGGTGGTTACAGAACTAGCTGCACCGAGAGGAGGCGCTCCTAGCTCCCTCTCCCTCCCCGTGGGTTTTCATCTTCATATAGATTCAGACATGTGAGAAGAAAGACTCTGCCTTCGTGGAGCTTATCTCTGGCAGGAGGAGACACAAATTTTTTTTTTTTTTTACAGTTTCTTGTTTTTTAAATTTTTCTAATTAAATTTTATTTATATATTTATTTATTGCAATTTCTTCACTTGGTATTCCCACTGCAGCTCCTTCCCTCTTCTCCTCCCAGTGATACCCACCCTCCTTCTTCTCCCTCTATGCCTCTCTCTTAGTCCCCTGATAGGGGAGGTCCTTGTCCCCTTCTATATGACCCTAGCCTATCAGGTCTCATCAGGGCTGACTGCATCATCTTCCTCTGTGGCCTGGCAAGGCTGCTTTCCCCTGGGGAAGATGATCAGAGAGCCAGCCACTGAGTTCATGTCAGAGACAGCCCCTGTTCCCCTTACTAGGGAACCCACTTGGACACTGAGCAGCCAAAGGGCTTCTTTTGAACAGGGAAGGTCTAGGTCCTCTCCATGCATGGATCTTGGTTGGAGTATCAGTCTCTGCGGGCCCCCCTGGCCCCAGGTATTTTGGCTCTGTTGCTGTCCTTGTTTAGCTCCTGTTTCCTCCAGGTATTTCTATCTTCCCCTTCTTTCATAATATTCCCTGCACTCTGCCCAAAGTTTGGTTATGAATCTCAGCATCTGCTTCATTACCCTGGCTGGTAGAGTCTTTTAGAGGCCCTCTGTGGAATGCTTTTGTCCTATTCCCTGTTTTCTCCCTCTTCTGATGTCTGTCCTGTTTGCCTTTCTGAATAAGGATTAAGCATCTTCCCTAGGGCCCTGCTTGTTGTTTAGCTTCTTTAGAGTATAGATTTTTTAGTATGTTTATCCTATATTATATGACTGATATCTACTTATAAGTGATTATATACCATGTGTGTCTGTCTGCTTCTGGGATACCTCACTCAGGATCATCTTTTCTAGTTCCTACCATTTGTCTGCAAATTTCATGGTTTCCTTGTTTTTAATTGCTGAGTAGCACTCCATTGTGTAAATGTACCACAATTTCTGTATCTATTCCTTAGTTGAGGGGCATCTAGGTTGTGTCCAGCTTCTGGCTATTACGAATAAACCTGCTAAGAACATGGTTGAACAAATGTCCTAGCTGTGCACTTGAGCATATTTTGGATATATGCCTAGGAGTGATATAGCTGGATCTTGAGGTAACACTATTCCCTATTGTCTAAGAAAGCAACAGATTGATTTCCAAAGTGGTTGTACAAGTTTGCATTCCCACCAGCAATGGAGAAGGGTTCCCCTTTCTCCACATCCCCTCTAGCATGTGTTGTCACTTGAGTTTTTGATCTAAGCAGTTCAGATCGGTGTGAGGCGAAATCTCAGGGTCGTTTTGATTTGCATTTCCCTGATAACTAAGGACATTGAGCAAGGTGTTTCTCTGTCATTTGATATTCCTCTATTGAGAATTTTCTCTTTAGCTCTGTACCCCATTTTTAAATTGGATTACTTGGTTTGTTGGTGTTTAACTTCTTGAGTTCTTTATATATTCTGGATATTAGCCCTCTGTCAGATGTAGTATTGGTGAAGCTCTTTTCCCAGAAGATAGTTTTTAATAGATAAATTTTGTACTATTTTAGAAGGCAGTAAAAGTGATAATAAATAAACTATCAGGCATGACAAGAGAGACGGTTTGTGGATTTTTCTTTAAGAGAAATGAGCAGTCATTGGACTGTTAAGTACAGCACTGTAACTGACCTGTATTTTAAGATAACTCCGTGGCCAGTGTTCAGCTGAGAAAAGCATTTGCCCTGCAACCCCGATGCTCTCATTTCCGTCGCCCAGTGTCTATGGTGGAAGGAGAGAATTGACTCAGATAGGTTGTACTCTGTGCTCCACGTGTGCACCCTGACGCGTGCGTCAGCGTTCCCGACATTACACATAACGTGTGCACATTGTCAGCACATAAGCAGCGACAGTGATTAGGAACACGGGATTCAGTGCTGAGGGCACACCTCAGAGGAGAAGAAAGATAGTGTTTAGGCTCTCTGCTGCCACGTGGTTTAAACGCACAGCTGTCTTCCTATCTCATGATTTCTGGTGTCCTCTGGTGGCCTGCTGTGATTCTCAGCCCTGCAAATGATCTTGGTGACTGGAATTCCAGCATGGACTCGATGCTGGCTGGTGCCCCCACTGAAAGGGCTTGGGGCTGAGGGGAGCAGCTGAGCTCCCTGCGTGTTAGTTGGGAAAGGTTTTACTTCCTATGTTAACTATTTTTCTGTCTTCGTGCATTGGTTTGAAAGACCGTCCTGTCTGCATGGCCGCTCCCTCTGTAGAGCAGAAGTCAGTCACATTCCTTAACAAGAGCTGGTTTAGATTCTGGTACAGTTAGGCCTGGAAGGACTTAATAACTCGGCCTTGGAACTGGCTGTTACTTTTGATTCTGTTCTGTTGGTTAGCTCTTCTGTGAATTTCTTAAATATGAGGTGTGAGTCAGTGGTCTCTTTACAGTAATTGCCTTTCCTGTCCAGTTATGAGGACAGCGCGGCAGCAGTTCACCTGATGGGCTGGGGTTGGAACACAGAGACAACTAGAGGCAGTCAGATCCCAGATGTATTGGGTGACAGAAGAACATTAATGTGGGTCTTAACAGAGAAAAGGCTTTAATAGTCACTGTAAGATAGCTGGGGCAGACTGAAGGTGATATGCTTCAGTTTTCAACCTTTGACTTGGGAGGTTTTGGCAGAGCAGATAGAGGGCAGGCGGTGGGACAGCTGTGTGTGTGCACACTGTGTGTACACTGTGTGTGCGTGTGTGTATATCCGCCAAAGTGCACGTCCATATATAATGTGCAGAGTGGGTGGGATCCTGAGGGAACACACATGTGGATAGAGGCGAGGAGAGAACCAAGACTGAAAGGGTCAAGGATTGACCCCCTAAGTTCCACAAGCTTAATAAAGCAGGGAAGACAAATTTAAAGACATAAGGAGAAACTACTGGTGAAGTGAAAACAACCAATGTGTCAAGTGTGGAGGGCACCCACGGCTGCTTTCCCAGGTGCTGTATGGAAAAGCACTGGCCATTGATTTTTTGGCAAGGTGTCGCTTTTTGGTGAATTTGAAAAGAGCATCTTGGTTGGAATGATTGGGAATTTGACTGATCAGAGAGTTACGGTGGGCAGCAGCGTGGGTCGCTTGGGCTGGGGACATAGCTCAGTTGGGCGAGTGCTTGCCTGGCATGCGTGACATCCTGCCTTGGATTCCCGAGCCCCTCATCAGCTGGTCATGGCAGCACGTCTCTGTAACCTCGGTACTGGAGCTGCAGGGAGTGAGATCACAAGCTCAAGGTCTGTCTTGGATTCATAGCCATTCTGGAATGCGTGAGACCCTGTCTCAGCAGGCATGGGGGAGCTCCTGTTGAACTAGACCTTCCTCAGCATCGATTTGTTCTGCCTGTGGGAGGCGCTGACCATTTTTTTCAGCAGTGGAAACTGCGTGTGAGGTAGTTTTTCTCTTATGCACTGTAGGTTCGACTCTGTGACGATCCACGTTTCTGTGATGCTCTCCTCTGAAGGGTGTTGTGGCTATCTACTAGTTGTTCATTCTGTCTTCCATTTTGGTTATAAGATGCTTGCCTTCGTTATATTTTAAAATTTGTGTTAATACTTTTTGATTTTGAGAGAACATGATAGGAAATCCTGGGTGGCTACTGGGACTTGAATAGAAATAAAATTATTATTTTTTTAAAACTTGATTTTTAAGATTTGCTCTTCTGTTTTTGGTTAAGATGCAGAAAGCACAGCAGCAGAATGCAGCTCTTTAACCATGTCTTCGGTGGAGGAGCCCTCGGGAGGCGCCGCCTCTGCTCGTAGGAGGGACTCTGGCCTGGGTGAGGAGACAGCCTCTGGCCTAGGAAGCACGGTGTCTGTAGCTTCTCCAGGAGCGCCTCCAGGGGTCAGCGCGGGCCCCGACGCCGTCAGCGAGGTGCTGTCCACTCTTTCTTTGGAAGTCAATAAATCTCAGGAAACAAAAGCGGATGGAGGAAACGAGGTGGATAGGAAGAAGACACCGTCAGTTCCAGTTTCAAAGCCTGTCAACGTGAAGGACATTCTCCGGAGCCTGGTTAACATGCCGGCCGACGGAGCCCCAGCGGACCCCGGCCTCCTGCCCCCGGCCAGCCTGGGCGCTCTCAGTGGCCTGGCTGCCCACGCTGTGCACCTCAGGTCTTTCGACAGGTACGCAGGGTCCCTGCTCTGCTGCGCTTAGGCTGGTAAATGGCAAAGCGCCGCGGTATGGAAGTGTGAAAGGCTGGACTGTGTGGAATGGCTTGATCTAATTCATTAAAATGTAAGGTAGTTCTGCTGTAGGGTTTGCACAGTATTTTTATTTATAAACATTTTATATGCCACTAAAATTATTTTAGGCGTATTTTTAGTAGTGTATTAACACATTGTATGTAAAAATGCCCTTCCTTCCTTCCTTCCTTCCTTCCTTCCTTCCTTCCTTCCTTCCTTCCTTCCTTCCTCCCTCCCTCCCTCCCTCCCTCCCCTTCCCCCTCCCTCCCTCCCTCCCCCTCCCTCCCTCCCCCCTCCCTCCTTCCTTCCTTCTTTTCTTTCCCTTCCTCCCTCTCCCCTTCCCGCCCTCCCCTCTTTATCTTTTTCTTCTTTGCCTTTATGTGGATATGTGCAGATAAGGGCAGGTACCTGTGGAGCCCTGAGGGTCTCCTGGAGCTGAAGTTGTATGTCATTGTGAGATGGCTGACGTGGGTGCTGGGAATAGAACTCTGGTCTTTTACAAGAGCAGTTCTTGCTGTGAACCACTGAACCATTACTTGAGCTGCTTCTTCGCACACACTGCATTTAATTAGGTTGTTTGCATGAGCATGGATCAGGGGTTATTAATTGAACAACTAAGCTTTGCCAGCGTCTGTCCTGCTGAGGAATACGACTTTTTGTCCGACAGTGACCTTTAGCCTTCATAGCGCCTCAGAGAGCGCGGCCCGTGAGCCCGTCCTTTGTCCACGCAGCTCTCCTGCAGATGGCCTCTGCTTCTGTAAGTTTGTGGTGGTCCAGCCATGGTGTCTCAAGAAGGCGGCGTCTCCAGCACTTCTTCCCATCCTCCAGCTTACGCTCTTCAGCCCACTCTTTGCCAGTGTTTGCTAAGCTTCTGAGTGGTAATGCAGACGTTTCTTTAAGGAGTCACCAGTTATGGGTTGTCTCTCAACTGGTGCATTCTGCAAACTGAAGTTTCTCTGACCCAGTTTAGTAGCATAGTAATCTTTGTGCATAATTACAAATATTTAGAAAGTTATTCGACAACCTATCCATTTGGAAAAACAATAGTACTATGTTCCTTTGTCTAGTTCCCATAACCTTTAGTCCACAAACTTTTGACCAGGTTTATTATACCAGACGTGAATTCTTTTGTGTGGGCCTGTCCTCAGATCCAAGCAGAAAATGATTGTTCATTCCAGTAACAGTTAGGCTACTTACTGTCACACCCGTGAGTTCGTGTGACCTGGCAGGCTGGTGTTGTTGTTGCAGGGTTCTCAGCTTTAGGATATGTACTGGCTTTTCCCCTCAGCAGCAGGGATGGCACCTTCTGACCTCTGGAAAGCCGCCGGCAGGGAGAAAGCTCCCAGCTCAAGTGTGACTTGGTTTTTCTGTAACCAACGTGTGTGGAGGGAGGCTTAGCAGCAGTTACCATGCGGTTGCTGTGTGCGGCCAGCAGTGGACCGTGCCCTGTTCATGGTGGTCTACGTCAAATGACCAGTTGGAGATTATGTCCCGTCGGGTCTTTGCGTGTCTGTCACTTCCTGTGTGGCTGATGTTGCCTTAGAATCATATCACACTAGTGCACAGCAGAAAGGCCTCGGAGGCGGCTCCTTCCTCCTTCCCGGCCACGGCCTCGCTGTGGTCTCGTCGCATTGCCGGTGTAGCTTGCTCTGGTCGGTGACTGCAGTGGTGTGCACCAGGTCTCCACTGTTATGGGATTCCTGAGAACAGAGTCTGTAAAATCCCATCTGGAGCAGATTTCCTGTTCACTGATTTGTGGATGTAAGGTTTTCTGTTTTAGTTGGTGGCTTCTGATATTAGAAGCTTCTCCTTATTAGACTGTGCAATAACAGATTTTTCTGTTGGGTTAGCTTTTGTCCTCTATTTTCCCATTTTTGTGAATAGTTTGTACTGTGGCACCCACGCCAGCTCCAGACTTCTCAGGTCACACGATTGTTCGCCACAGATCTGTGAACCCGTGAACTAGTCCTTCTGACCTGGGCAAGGCTGGGTTATGGGTATGAGCTACCATGCCCAGATTAAAATTAGCTTAAATTGTGCTAGTGTTGATAATAAATAATTGAGTGGCTAAATACTTTAATTGGCTGTGTCTTATTAATATAGTTAAAATGATTTTTTAAATAAATGACCCAAATTTTTTATTTTGGCATTTATTTTCTTTTTAATAATTTTGAAATTAAATCTCTTTTCTCAATACCTTAAGTGAGATTATGTATTTACTTAGGGAATACTGCTTAGGTAGTGCACTTTAAAAGGTTTGTTAAAGTAGGAAAAAACCAGTGCTTTTGGCGGTAGCTTTTTTCTGGATGCTCTGTGGAACTTAACTTGTCTGGTGTGCATTTGACATATTGTCTGATGGAGTACAAACTGCTCTCTCTCTCCCTGTCTTTTCTCTTAGCAAGAGACACCTTTTGAAAGACTTTGCTTTCAGCCCTAAGCCGATGGAGTGTCTTTGGGACTTTGAAAGCACCCCTCTGATCATGTATTTATCTCAGGAATGCTGTGCCAGAAATCAGAGCTCTCCTCATATCTTAAGAATTATCAGCTCCCAAGCAGTTGCTGGGAAGTTTAGAGTAACAGCTCCATGAGGGAACCTTGCTGAAAGGCTGCCCGCTCCAGTCTCTTTAAAAGGGAGGGTGCTGGTGCGCATTCCCATGCCAAGATTCCTGCTCTTATCTCATCTGAAGATCCTCCCTGGCGATTAATGGGTGCCAGGGATTTATCTTGATAAAGTTCAAGGGCTGCTCTGTGTTTTCAAATGAATCTTTAGGGACTAAAGAACTCAGTTAAAATAGTTTTTTCTTTTTCGTTAGTGAACCATTTTCGTGTTAAATAAAACAGTAATGTGAAGGTTTGTGATATTTTGAACTGATACTATTTTGAAATGAAAGTTGTAAAACATTTTATTTGTGCTTATTACTAATTGAGAGAACTGTGAAACTCCCTAGTTTAGGAAAAATGACAACAAATGTGTTTTCACTTGATATGAGCGTGCCTATAAAAAGTACTTAAAATCTGTGCAATGGAAAAGTGCTGAGTATTCTAAATACTTGGCTATGTTAGGGAGTTCATAAAGAGAACCCTAACTATGTTAGGGAGTTCTATAAGCAGAACTTTCACGTTCATACCTGTGTTTTAATTGATATTTTGAAAAGCAAGCTGGTTATCTGTCTTCTACATTCTTTGTGACAGAAAGGGAAGTACTTCAGTTAAAACTGACATTGTTCAAAACTCAGATGATTACTTGTATCCTAAGCATTAGGACAGATTTTGAGTTTATGTTTTAAGTGGAAACCTAGAACTTAAGGTACAGTTCATACATGGGGCTTGCTCAGTTTGTGCAAGGTCACGGCTTGAAAACCCAGCACAAGAGGAAAGCAATGAGCTGGGGATGGAAGAGTAAAACAAAACAAAACAAAACAAAACAAAACAAAAACCTCAGGCATGTTGCATTTTCTTTGTTTCTTTTTCCAAAGAGAATACAAACTGCTCTGTTCTTGTATAGGTAATTCTGAAAAGTGATAAGTTTAAATTTTTAGTTTTCTTCAGAATGTAGGATGTGCTTACTCAGTTTATATTTGTATTTCCAGGATGAGCTTAATGGGCTAAGCATCTCTTCTACTGAAGCTTTTAGTCTGTGCAGTGAAACCTTATTGTAGTAATAAAATGAAAATATCCCATATATACATATTGTTTACCGCATTTTTAATTAGATCATGTGACTTGGCCCATGATCTTACGTTCATCTGGCCCAGAGCTGTAGCAGCGTTACGTTACATCTCAGAACTGATTTGAACCAGGGTGTGGATTTAGAAATTAGTAATTTTATTTTTCTGTGTAGTAATTGATAGTTAGAATAAACAGCAGGGGAGAAAACATGAACACGAAGGTGGTTTTACAGGGCCGGTTCTGTCCGTTGCGCTCCAGATGTGCTGACCCCTGGCACTTCCCCCAGGGTGGGAAAGTAGTGACGTGGGGGGGGGGTTCCCGCTCTCCCCTATCGAGATTGAAATAAAGCCTCATTTTCTGCCTGTTAGCCGATAGAGTTCTGTAAGTTAATGGTAGTATATGCATAATTTTTATCTTGAAAGCCGTTTATGTGATCTGAGTAGGTGAGCATAATACAGACATTTGAGAGTTAGTATAACTGTGATAGCTGGAGAAGTTAGTGAGCATACTGAAGGTCATTTCATTGTATGCTTTTTGTGCATAAGTGAGACGGTGTGTGAATTATCTTTTAATACAGCTTTAAAAACAGTGCATTGTGAGGTAATGGCTGAAATCACAGTCTGATTTTAGGCATATGCAGATTTGTGTTGCATTCCGAAATTTATTTAGACGAATTACTTCACCTTTCTGGGCTTGCCTTAAGGAATTAAGAAACGCTTTCAAGAGGTGTTTGGTGGCACATGTCTGTAATCATGTGACTTGTGAAGGTGAGGACAAGACGGTACAACAGTGGGAAGTCAGGGGTCTGGCTCTGGCTACCTTTTGTGTTTTCTCCTCCAGTTATACCTTAATGCTGTTTTTCAAATTGAGCTATAAATTTTTAAGAATATGTGCCAAACTGTGGGCAATAAATATTTACTGAACTGAATAAAAGAATATGCCATTTTCACTATTGAAAGTAATATTGACAGTGTGGTAGGTGTTTAGAAACGAGATGAAGATTTTGTTGGTTTGAGCAGGGGAGGCAGGTAAAGGTTGTACGTGACAAGGAATAAGTATGATGAGCTCTGACCATGTGGACTTGTATGATGCAGAGCATCAGTCAGGAGCCCCCTTCCCGCCCCAGCCTGTCTCTGTCCCTAGAGGCAGTTTTAACAAAACCACTTTTTAATTTGTCATCTCCAAAGCTTTTTAAGTAAAGAAAGTAAAGAGTATGTTCTTGAACATAGATTTTTAATTTAACGTAATATCTTTGAGATTCCTTCATGCTGCTGATCTGTATCGTATTGTTACATGATAATTCTTTGTAAGTTCTCACCCTTTCAAAACTTTGCTTTTCTGCATGAAGGACATTTGAACAATTTCCAAGAATTTGCAAGCATAATTATATTATTGCATACTTATATTTTCATATTTTCTTGGGCAAAGTTGGGTCATAGGGTAAACGTATGCCTAAATTTTCTTTATAGAAATAGATTTTTTTTTCACTGATGTGGATTAAACAACAGACCTCTGACATATTAGACAAAGTGCTTGCTGTACCACGGCCTGCCCACAATTCACTGATCTAAATGTTCTTCTCCCATCAGTGCATCTCTGTGTGTGCACAAAACAAGTTGTGGTGGTTCTTTAGTGGGCAAATGTGAAAGTGAGTTATTGATATTTATCATTTCCACCTAGTGGTTAGAGCACAGAATGTCTTCTTACATATTAGCCTTTTAATTTCTGGCAAGAGTAGGAAATGCAAGCACATATTATATTTGCATTGTTTTCTGAGGGCATCACCAGCACATGTGTGTGTTTCCATGTGTGCACACATACGGAGGCCGCATGTGCTTTAAGTCAGTGATCTTCATCTGACACAAGCTGCCATGATTTAAGCACACCATTTTGGATTGGGGGCTCAGGTGGCTGTTGCTTCTATTTTTTAGTATATAGTTAACATTGGCAGTCACCCCTATAATGATGTGACACCAGCTACCCCAAGTACATTGAATAATCCTTGCCCAGCACAAGACAACAGTGTTTGCCAGGAATGATAGCCACTGGAGTAAAACGGAACCTATTTCACTTTGTTCTTCTTCTAACAACAGAAGTATATTTTTACAATAAGGGAATTACATGCTTTAGAGAATATGGATACATTTATTAGGATAAAGTACCTGAGTAACTTTGTTTAAAAAGCAAATACTTTAAGGCTATTAAGGGAATACTTTCAGCTTACAGTATTGTCAACGAAAGATGTGATTAGATAAATTGAATGTTGAAGACTTTAAGCTTATGGTTAACACCGGGTAATTAAAAGTAAGAGCTGCTGCGGGAGTACATTATATATCAGCTGTCCTTTTACCTCATTAACTGGGGCTTTGCATGTTTATGGAGCTAGCTTCAATTAAAAGTGCCTTGTAAGTTATGTCTAACAAGGTGTTTTAGTTAGTCTCTTAGTATAAAGTATTGCGCTTTAATTGAAATTGGTATATCATAAATAAATTGGTATATCAACTGGTTATTTGGTACTTTTGCTGTTTTAAAAATTTTTCTATTGTTTTCTATGTGATATACTCAAAAGCTATTGTTTTATGCGCTACATACATGTATCCATGACTTATGTAGATACTGTTTTATCTTTTAAGATAGTTAAGGTTTTATGATTTCTAGTTAGCAGTGCTTTAGAATTGTTATTGAAACATACTAAGTTTTCTGCATCAGTTGTGAGATTAAAAAAAAAAGTAATTTCTTGTTTTCTTCAATTCCAAAGTTCTTTCTCCCCACTTCCAAATTCTCTTTTGTTATGCTTACTGGAAAATTCAGGATGATTAGTTTAAAAAATTCTAATATAAATGTTGGTTAAAGTCGATTCTTTTCCTGGGACATTGTCTTAGTTTTAAAAATAATGAGGTTGAGGAGGCCTGCTGTTAGTACAGACTTTGCTATGGGAGCCAGAGGACCTGGGTTTGAGCCTCTTAAACAATGTTTTCAAGAGCTGTGTGTGTTGGAGGGAGGGTCGAAGCAGGTCAGGAAGATGGCTCAGAGGTTAAGACCACTGGATGCTTTTCCAGAGATTCTGGGTTGGATTTCCATCACCCACATGGTGGCTCACAGCTGTCTGTGACTCCAGTTCCGGGGACCAAGTGCCCACTTCTGGCTGCTGTGAACATCAGCCACACATACAGTACACAGGCATATGTACAGGCTAAAGACAAACAACCTACCTGTGAAGTGATGCTGTGAGTCCACCCCTGGGAGGAGAGTCAGGTGATGCCACCAGTCAGCCAGCCCAGCCTAGTGAGAGACCCGTTCTCAAAAACAGTGCTTGATGCCTGAGGATGGCAGCCAAGGTTGTGCTTTGGCTATGCTTGCTGGCTTGCTGGCTCTCCTCCCTCCCTCTCCTTCTCTCCCTCCCTCCCTTTCTCTCTTACTCCCTCTCCCTTCCTTTCTCCCTCTTCCTCCCTTTCTCCCTTCCTCTCTCCCCCTCCCTCCCTCAGTCTTCCTCCCTCTCTAAAAGAGAAAAAGGCATATAAATATAGACAGCATTGAAGAGATTTTAAGTTTTAAGAATATTTCAAAAAATACATCAAGATATGGTAGGAAAGAAAATGAAGGTTAGCTCTTTTTGTTTTGAAATGCATGTAATTAATGTAAGTAACTTATATTAATTTTTTTTTAACAGAAGTGTCATCATTGCAACAAAAAAATCAGCAGTCTTACCTTCCACCCTTAATACAAGCGCACCCGCCCACGCTGTCAGTGTGGTTTCGTCAGGAGATTCCACCCAAGCCTCAGATGTCGGCAGAGAGTCTCCAGGTGAGCTGGGTGGCAACAATGTCCACAGAAGTTTTAGATCCTTGTTCAAAAAATCTGAGGATTTTCTGATCAAAACAAGAACTTTGTAAGATGTTTTAGAAATCTTTGTGCTTTTTTGTGTTTTACTGTTGGTTGTTTCCTAATGTCCTTCTGTTAACAAAACCACTATTGATTATTTGCTAATATCTGTGCTTTGTTTGTGCCCTGGAGCTACTCTTCCACCTGGAATCCTAACTCCACAAAAAGTTCTTTCTTCTGTTCAGTGATTGAAACTGGTAGATTGGGCGCACATCTTGACTGAGGTTTTTTGCCATTTAAAATAAGATATTCAAATAAGTAAATGAACAAACATTGAATTATATTTTCTTTCTCTTGTTTTTAGTAGAATTTGGGAAGATGATTTGTGGATGAACTGATTATTGTTACCATATTCTGAGCAGAGCAGTTCGTTTTCTCTCTCTCTTACCCTCTCTATCCCCTCCCTCCTGTTCTCTGTCCAACATGTTGCTGTGCAGCCCAGGCTGAGCTAGGACGCCTTAGTGCAGTAGAGGCCGACTTTAGACCTGAGTGTACCTTCTCCTTTACCTCCCGAGTTCTGGACTGCCTGTGTGCACAGCCACACCTGCCTGTCGTTGGGCTGTTATTCTACATGTAAATTTATAGCTAATCACTTCCTCTTGGGACTTCACCATGCCACCTTTGTATGACTTAATTTTGTAGTGAGAGAGAAACCACAACAAGAAAAAGCACTGCTCAAATTCAGGAATACGATATTGGCTAATAAAGAGTTGTTTGACATACAATACATAGATACAAATAGGAATTGAAAGAAACTATAGAAACATAAAATGCACAATATGAGTTTATAGCAAGAATGTTTAAAATATTTGGAACTTTTAATATGAAAAGACCCTCTAAAGTTTATATGTAGTATGATCAAAGAATAGCTAAGACTGGATAGATTGACCCAGAAATGGAATTAAAGTTTGTTCAGGTTTTCCTCTTGAAATATTACCATTATAATAATTTTGTAATTTAGCTTAAAAATGGCAGTTTTCATGTTTATATTTTATAGCCATATGTTATTAAATATAAATTCAACTTTTTAGTATTGAGATTTAAAATTTTGCTGGGGATATTTATACCTTAGTCTCTCTAGATTTTTTCTGTGTCAACACTGGCAACTTTTTCTTTTTCCTTTTGGTTTTCTAGACAAGGTTTCTATGTATAACAGAGTTCTGGCTGTCTTGGAACTAGCTCTGTAGACCAGGCTGGCCTCAAACTCACAACAGATCTACCTGCCTCTGCTAACCGAGTACTGGGATTAAAGGCATGCACCACCACTGCCTGGCTGCAACTTCTCTTCCAGAGAGGTACAAGATAAGCATCAGAAGAGAAGATGTCCAACCCTTTTGTTTTCCAAGAAAGTAAAAGAGGAAACTAAGTTTAAGTAACTGTTTAAAAATCTAGAAAATTTAAAGTTATTCATCAGCAAATATTTAATTGCTATATTATAATATGTTGTATGTTAATATGCAGTATTCTTAAAATATGCTATCATATTTTTCTGTGGTGTTGCAGTGTATAAATAATGAAACAGAATTGAAACTAATTTAGCAGTGGAACCAGGTACAATATTCTTCAGTAATTTGTATACCAATTTGCAAAATGTAGCATCAGTCTTTGTTCTATAGAACATTGAGATTGTAAGGTTTCTCCGTATTCGGTCAATAGAAAAAGCCTTATTTCTTTTGGGTAAATTTTTATTGGGTGTGTAGACTGTCCTTTGCAGAGAGACAAACTGTGAAGCACACGTGTGCACACGAGTCACTCGTGTGCAGGCGCAGCGTAGCAGTGCTCAGTGGGAGACTTGCCCCTTGATTTGATGCTTCTTTATTGCATCAGGTACTTAGATCCTCAGGGAACCTGATAGTACTTTACTCCCTGCGTGGGTGCTAGATGAAGGGTGCGTTTACAGATGTCTGGAAAGTGTCTGAAGGAGCCATGTTGTCAGACAAGGAGAGCACAGGTCTCTGCCTTCTACATGGTGGCAGCAGCCTGTGCCTCTCCATGTGTGATTATCTGCTGGAATTGTTTAATGTTAATCTGAAACAACTCTATCATGAATTTATGTTTCAGTTAAATGTACAATTACATATTTTTTCTGATGGCCTGAAGGACACAGTCGTGACATTATTGGTATAAGTAGTTCTTCATCTGATTCAATTTTCTATTTCTTTCTTTCTTTGTAATATTGCTGGCTATTTTTAATCATTGTTGTGCAAGTGTCCTGTGACTTAAATATTTGTTTTTATTTCTATATGAATCTGTGTGTGTAGGCCAGGTATGATGTGTTTGGTGCTTGAGGGGACCAGAAGAGAGTGCCAAAGCCCTGGAAGCAGGGTCGGGTGGGGCTGCAGGTGTAGACGAGGCCGATGCTGGGACCCAGACTTGGGTCATCTAGAAGCAAGTGCTCTTGACTGTTGAGCCATCTTTTGAGCTCCAAGTTCTGTGAATCAAAAGAACATTTTCTAAAATCTCTTTTGTTCTTTTTACTTTTAGGAATGAAAATTGGCCTTTTTTTCCCCAAGGGCAGTGTTAGGAAATAATTTTTGTCATTGTTTTATTTGGAACAAATAGTGTTCCTATTCTTAAAAATAAAATTCTGCAGCCGGGCCACACTTTAATCACAGCACTTGGGAGGCAGAGCCAGGTGGATCTCTGTGAGTTTGAGGCCAGCCTGGTCTACGAAGTGAGTTTCAGGAGGCCAGGACTACATAGAGAAATCCTGTCTCATAAAAACAAAACAAACAAACAAAAAAGATTTATGTGTATGAGCGTTAAAAAGAAAGAACGCAGGGAGAGAATTCTGCTTATTGTTAAGGACCGAGAAACAGCGTGCGAAGGCCCTCACGCGGGAGTGAGCTTCGCGCTGTGGTATGAGGGGGGGGTGCAGCAGCACAGCATTATGCTGAGTGACCTGTAGCTTCGTGTACGTGTAGCCGTGGGCGATGGCCTTCTCCTCACACGGAGGCTGTGACAGAGCGGAGGTGCATCCCAGTTATCAGCCCCCAGAGCAAGGCAGACAGGAGGCTGTGCCCCACATGGAGCGTGGTTGTGCTGGTGGTGGCTGGGCCCAGTCCTGCCAGACCCAGCCGGCAGACGCAATGAGGAGCTTCCCAGTGCAAGGCTAGTGGGCAATACGGACGTGCTGAGTGATTTTCAGGGTCTCCTGGCTGTGCTCACTAAGGCTTTCACTTTGGCATTCACGTATTTTGAAGACTGTCTTATCCCCCAACGGCATCCATTCAGTAGTGATAGTACTGTAGTGCTTGCTCCTTCTCCCCATTAGCTGGTACACTAACTGTACACCGCAGGCTGCCCTAGCAGAAAGGAAGCAAACAAATGGTTCCTCTTTGTGGGCATCCCAAGTTCAACTGAACCCAGTCCAGCTGTTGGAGAAATCACATTTGCAACCAGGTGGAGCAGCTATGCCTTGCTAGCAGGAAGCTTCCAGTAAGCCAGAGAGGCAGATCCTGTCTCACTTGTAAAGAATGTGTCTCAGCTCATCAGAATTAGAATCAGAGCTGGGGGACAGTCTTGGGTTCAGTCCTTAGCATCACACGTTAAAAACAGGAACAAGGGGTTTTGATGGCGCACTGTTAATCCCAGCACTTGGGAGACAGAGGCAGGCGGATCTCTGAGTTTAAGGCCAGTCTGATCCACAGAGCAAGTTTGAGGACAGCCAGAGATCCTCAAAGAAGCCCTGTGTGGAAAAAACCCCACAAACCACCACCACCACCAAATTAAAGTAAGTAACAAATTAACAAACAGGGTCAGTTAACACAGTCAGAAGCTGATCTTGCTGTATAGTTTTTGCCTAAATATTTTTTTGGATTTGTTACTTACATTTTTAGATAGGTACTTCTGTCTTTCTCTTCATCAGTGTCATAAACATTTAGGAATAACAGTGAATTTTAGCAAAGACAGCTGATACATTCAAAGGATGTAGTCTTTAAAATTCTGCCACCTATCAAATGATGCTGAAGAACACTAAAGCAAATTATTTATAATATCTCACTGTGTAGCACAGGCTGGCCTTCAGCTTGTAATCCTCCTGCTTCAGGCTCCAAAGTATTGGGATTACAGGCATATGCCTCTACACCCTGTCTTGAGAAATGTTTTATTAATCACAGAATTCAGGGGCCAGCAGTAGTTCAGGAACCAGTTTTCCTGTGAGGAAGGTAGCCGGTGGGGATAGAGATGCATTTGCCTGTAGACTCCCACTTAGCTTGTGTGAGGAAGGGAGCTCATCTGGGTACAGGAGGCTGAGACAGAGGCTCTCCAGAGGGAGGACTGCTGTCTTTCCCAGCTCGCTGTGCGGCCTGACCTCGTGGAAAGTGTTTGTTAGTGTGTTCATGGATGCAGCCATGACTCTTGGCGGACGAGTTGGTTTGAGCCCGTGCAGTGTTGGGGAAAGCACCCAGTGGGGGCTGTGGCTCACCAGTCTCAGGTGTATGCCAGGATGAGAGCTTGGGCTCGGGCCCCGCAGGAGAAGGGAATGAAGCTTCTAGGTTAAAAGCCTGAGAAGTGAAAGTCACAGAGTTTTGCTCTGCTCAGCTACTGTAATAATACCTGGAAGAGGAGAAGACTTAGGCCACAGTTATCACTCATAAAGAAATGGGTGTCTTTTGTATGGCTTGGGCTGTTTGATTATTTTATTTCTTTGGGTGGAGTTTGTGTTTTTGTTTGTGTTTTGACATGATTGCACAGCGGTGTTGATTTCTATATAGATCTTTCATGGTCACAGGGTGCCTGTGCTCAGAAATTGTTTACCCTGAACAAGAGAACGTAAGTACTAGCTGTGGTGTCAGTGCACCCTTAACAACACGGCGAGGCTCACAGAGGCAGGCTAGCCCCTGATGCTGGAGGCGCTTTCTTTCTCATTGTTTTCAGCCACTTCCTCTACGTCTTAGACAGGCCTTTATTATTTATTCTTCTGTTAGTTTTCTGGTGACACCAGTTTGTCCTGTAGGGATACTGAAGCCTGAGGTTTGAGAAGCAGATCACACATACTCACCTTCTGATAGTGCATAGATTTCAGAGTTCTGTTTCTCAGCTCTGTGTGTGTGTCTGTGTGTGTTTTGTAAGGCTTCATGTGCATGCTAATTTTTTTGGTCTATTCTTGTGAAGGTTCTACTGGACTGTTGTCTCTGTTTATCCTCACGTTGACCTGGCACCTTGTAGGTTACAATCTTTAGGAGTGAAGACTTGGCAAATGGCCTGCAGCTGTCAGCAGTGTGCCCACCTGCACTTGGCCACCTCTTTTCTTAGTGCCATGCTGACTGGGCTCATGTCGTGCATTCCCTCCTCGTGCTGGCTACATAGCAATGACTATCCTTTTTACATTCCAGATTGACTGACAGTTTAATCCTGTATATTTTGATTCTAAAGCAGAAACTTATTTTTTTTCTTTTACTTTCTTGAGAGTTTTAAGATTCTTCATACCTCAGAATTACTTTTCCAGCTTAGTCTTTTGGACGTAGTTCTTCATGTCTTGCCATTATGCGTTTTGGTTCCTATCCATTTTTAGCTCTGTCAGGGTAGTTTTCCTGCATATTCTCTTCTCAGGTAAAGTTTATGAGCAGTTACTTCTTGATAATATAAAGACAATGACTTTTGCTTAGGATAAAACATGTTGAGCACTTTATACAATAAAAGGATTGAATTGGTTGTTAACAGTATTAAGATGTAAGCATTTAAGGTTATATAGGAACATAACTGGAAAGATTGGACACACACTAGAATAAAATGATAAGTGAAGGATGGTGAGAAAATTGTCATGTTCCAGTCCAGGAGTTGGGATGGTTAGGGGAATTCTATCTGTGGTTACATTAAAGAAGCTCTTCAATTACACGTGGCGACTCTGCAGCTGCTAGAGGAAGGGGGATGGGAGGGTGAGGGCTCTGCTCTTTAAAAGGTGCAGTGGAGAGCCAGAAGTAGTACGCTTAAAGTGTCAGTGGGAGCCGGACATGGTGGTGCGCACCTGCAACCCCAGCGTTTGTAGGGGGGGTTACAAGTGCTAAGTCAGAAGCTTTGAGTTCTTCTTGGCTACACTCGGTGCCTGCGGACAGCCAGAGCCACATGAGCCCTGTTTAGGAAAATCAGCTGGAAAAGAGGAGGCAGGGCTAGTGCATGCAGTGCGCGCCATGGTCTCTTGCTGTACTCCCTGTCAGTGTCCCAGAGGCTGGGGAACAGGCCACATCCCACCTTCTCCTTACCCAGCGGGTGTGCCCTGCTGTCCTCCCAGTGTGGCTTTGCCACCAAGTGTGAGCTCCTCATAAAGGTCTGTGCCTTTGCCGCTATCTCCTCTGTGGTGCTGGGGAGAAAGCATCAATTGAAATAAGTGAGAAACACAAGTCCTGTTGCAGTTATAATGAAGACTCATGAGGAAGTGCAGATGGCCCTGAAATAACGTAGAATTGTTCCTCGCCTGTTTCTGGATTGCCTGCTCTGCTAGACTCTGGTCAGTGCTGTGCAGCACGGTTCCCTGATGTCTGAGTAAAAGGTTAGGCTCTTGGTGATAGTGTTACAGCTGTTTAAAGCTAAATCCGGGACTCTTTCGTTTTACTTCAGTGAAAAGAAAGCTTCTGCTTGTTCCTTTGTTTCTGTTGCTGCTAAATAAAGGGAATTCTGAAGCTTACTCAGTGGACCAGAGTTTATCCTTCTTGTCTGCTTCTTTTATACATTTGGAGGAGGATTGCCTAGCAGACTGACCTCATGAAGAGCTTTACATTTAAATAAAAACTTTAGTTGTTGGTCTTTATGTAACGAGTGAGCCGTGTTTAAAAATGCACTGTAATACACGTTTGTGGGCTGCTGAAAAGAGATCCAGAAAATTACTCTAAGTTCTTATTTTTTTCTTTTACAGGAAGTAGGTCAGCTAATGCAAAATTGCCCTCGGTGCCAGCGGTTGGCTCTGTTCCACAAGACCCAGTTGCGCACATGAGGTATTTAAACTCTCACTTGGCTTCTGAAAGTTTTGCTTTTCATGACCTACCCTCTCCTTCTTCCCCAAATACTTTAGATTTATTTCAAACTATCATGTTATAGAGTGTTTATGAAGAATATCTATTTGTAATAAAAATGCGACATATATGACACAGTTTTATGAACTTATGATGTATATTTCAAATAAGTGTAAGTTGCTGGGAATGCGTTGTTCTTTTTCTCCAGAAGTGTTAAAGTAGTGCTATCTAGCCATGGCCACATTAATACTGTATCCAATATGGAGTTTTATTTACAGTTTTAATTTGGAATGTATGTTTAAAAGTTTAATTTTAAAGCTTATACTTATTTCAACCACAGTATTCCAAGTGGGCAGAGAATCCTTGGTTTGTCTTAGTGCAGCTGCCGAGCCCTGTCTCCACAGGGCAGCCGGCATGTCTGGGAAGGGCGTGTGTTGTGGGGTCACAGAGGCTTGGACGGTTCTGTGAGGCAGGGTACCCGGGAGGAGGTGTGGAGAGCAGAGTCTTGAGGAGTTGTCTGATATTCTCAGTAGGAGGGCTCTGTTGGTAAGGAAGCGGGGGGGGGGGGGGGGGCACCATTGTGAGCCTGCTGCTGACGGTTTGCTGTGGAAGCTCTGGCTGCTCAGGCTCCCTGTTTGTTCTTTTAAACTCAGCCAGTGTATATCATTGATTGCATAGGAACATATGTGCATACTCATGAAAACTTGTTAGGATGTTGAAATGATTATAAATGTATAGTTTATGATTTTTCTAACGTAGTCACTTAGATTACATTAGAAAGAAACTGTTCAATAAAAATATGAGCTGCTTTTTACAGACATTTACATGCTTTAACTGACAGTATAGAAATGCAGGCATGATTTTTGATCTCACGTTCCTAATAGCTGAGTGTGGTGAGCAGATAAATTAGATGAGGCCTTGAGTTATTTAGATTATGATGGAGTCATAAAAAAGTACTTTTCAATGGGCGAGTCTCAAGTTGTAGTAAGAACTGAGGCTTTGAATGGTGGCTAGGCAGGCGTCTTGATGGACTTGGAGTGGAAAGAGGTATCAGGGTGGAAAGGACGTTTTAGGTAGCAAGTTATTGGACATGGTACTGTGTCTTTTGGCCATTTTCATTTTTATGAAAGTGGACTTCACTTTAGACCCTATGGAGCTGCTAACTGTCAATATCTCTTTGTTAGCATCACAGAACGTCTGGAGCATGCACTGGAGAAAGCGGCTCCTCTGCTACGAGAGATTTTTGTGGACTTTGCGCCTTTCCTTTCTCGGACCCTTTTGGGTAGTCACGGACAAGAGCTGCTTATAGAAGGAACAAGTAGGTGGTTTTTCTTTATTCTGTTTGTATTTACATGAAAGTTATTTGCTTGACTAAGAATGTTTGCATTTTCTTGAACACTTTGAGCATTGGCAGGCCCTCATGTAGGTTTGTGTCTTTTGAAGACTTTATCACAAACTATAAATATGTATCTATAAATATATATATTTTATCTTTTGAGACAGAACCTCTCTGTGTAACTCTGGCTATCCTGGAACTGTTTAGGAGGCTAACCTTGAACTCACACCTGCCTCTGCCTCCCAAGTTCTGGGATTAAAGGCATGCACTACCACACCTGGCTACCTTGTTATAGTGTTAATTCTTTTTTTTTTTTTTTTTTAACCAGTAGTTTGGATGAAGCACAAAAGTGCTATGCCAGAGTTGTAGCGTTTGTTTTTCTAGTGCTGGAGATTGAACCCAAGATCTTGAACATGCTACACACATGCTTTATTGTTTTCATTCTTAGATCAATTATTTTTTAGTACATTAAATTAACTATGTATAGATTAGGGACTAATTAGGGTGTAACAAGGTTTTACCTGAACTTAAGATCCATGGAATCAACCATATTTTACCACATACAAAAATGTGGAATGCGTTCTTGTTTTCTGCTGACATCATTATGTTTAGAAATAACACAGTACTAGGTCTCTTAGGTAGGCACTTTATCAGTGCAGAGAGGACTGGTGAGGGGACCAGTGACTGGCGTTTTATAGGACGTGTGAACCATAGAAGGTTTTTTCTTTGTTTGTTTTGTTTCCTTTTTTTTTTTTTTTTTTTTTTTTTAATGCATGAGGCCTTGTGTAGGAAATGTTTTTGAAAGATGACTCAATTAGGTGAAAGGAAGATTCATCCTGAATTTTTCTCAGGCAACAGGCATCAGTTCAGCAGTAAACAACTCTCAGGTAGCTGAGTCTGTGTAACAACTCACAGGACTGACTGTGGTGACACAGGCACGAGTCCCAGCACTGGGAAGCAGAATCCCCAGAGCTGAGAGTTTTTACCTGGCCTGCATGAGGTACTGTTTCAAAGCAACTAACCTGATAGGTTAACTTAAAAATACCAGCTGCCATCCCCTAACTAGAGATTTTAAAGATCAAACCTTGTTTGGGTATGGTTGGGCTGTAATTATTGAGTTTTGCTTGTTTTGGGCACAGTTGGTGTTGTGAGGTAAGTATGGATGATAATTCACTAATGTTCAACCATCCTGGTAAGAAGCCCCTCGTCCTCAGTGCCCTAAACACTGACTTATATTCGGTGAGCATGACCTCCTTTACAGAGTGCAGAAGGAGCAATGGGTTCATTTGACACTTCTGATTGTAGTAACACTTTAGTTAAGTTTCATGCATCAATAATTTATTTGATAATAGACTACTTGGTATAGTTATAAGGGGCACTTATTTATTAAATAACACAGTTTGAAAATAATTGATTTAAAAATGCAGGGAAGTCTGAATTGCAAGGCTATTCAAAACCTGGTTTTTGTTTCACTTATGAAATAATTTTTTAAGTTGTATATTCACGTAGGAAGTTTCATCTTTATTTGCAGAGCTGTGTGTGTGTGTGTTTAGCAGGAATGCCTTTAACTAGGACTTTAGTCTGGGAAGTCCAGTACCAGTTCTCTGATGTCTCCCCACTCTGCTCCTGCTGCTCTACAAAGTCCATATCAACTGTTCAAATAAAAGTGTGGGGTTATGGGACCTTTCACTACCATTGCTTTTCTTTGCACTAGTCAGTGTGTATATTTTCTCTATAATCTTTATACTAAATATAAAGATTATGTGTGTTATGGTATTCTGAAATAAGGCTGGAAAATAAACAAATGTATATATGTGTATTTTTCATAGGCATTGAAATACCAGTTTGAGTGTTAGAGCAAAGAACGCTGTAATTTCTAATTTCGGATACCTGAAGTTTCTTCTGCCTCTTTTGTTTGTTATACATATGAACAGATGTGAAAAGGTCCAGATTAGAACCCAGAGGTGGTGATTCTGGTTCCTGTGGAGCTATTTTACTAGTTAACTAATTTAATGAGGAGGAATATCCCAACTGTGAGAGGTTCAGCATTGAGTCCATACAAGAAGTGAGGTTTTTTTTTTTTTATTTTGGTCATTTTGTTTTTTATTTTTGAGATTACAATTTTATCATTTTCTCCCCTTTTCTATCTACACCTTTTTTTTTTTAAAAAGAAATTCATAGCTTCTTTTTTCATTAATTTCTGTTACATATATATATGAGTATGTATATATGTATATATAGAGGTTATATTTAGGAATATATATATATATATATGTGACACACACACACACACACACATATATTTATATTCAGTTCTAAATATAACCTGCCGAGTCTGTTTGTTACTTTTCTTAATATTTTCAGAACTGACAATTTGGTCTTGGGTGACCAATTGGTGTGCTTTTCCGTGGGCAAAGACTATTTCTCTCACTCTCCGCAAAAGGAATAGGTTTTGAAGTTGGAATAAAACTGGACTTGTATCTGGTTACATTTTAAGAAGTGACAAGGTTTCGGACCCCGGGAGGCCCAGGCCAGCAACAAGAGGTAGCAGTTCTCCCTTTCCTCCTCGGCAGCCTTGGGGCTGAGGTATTCCAGTCACCTTAGCAGTGCAAAACCACACTTTAGTGACCTGCTTGCCTAGTGCAGCACAGAAATGCTACAAAGGAAATTTTTATACCACGACCAGCATTGCTCTTGTCATTTCTAACACTTTTTTTTTTTTTTTTTAATGAAAGGTGTTCGTAAATCTTGAGAATGCTAACCAGTGCTGTTGTTCAGTTGAAGAATTATTATTTAAAAAGAAGAAAAACTAAAGAGCGTGAAGATAAGAGATAGAGAATGAGTGATAAGTGGAAGAACTTTAATGGATTGAAAAAAATGGAAGTAATAGTATAGGGCTTTTAAAGGTCACTAGGAATTATTTAATACAGAAATAACAGTTTTAAGTTTTTGATCGATACGCCAATGAGTTAATCCAATCCTTATAATTATTGAAATTATTTTTAAAATATATTAGCTGTAGCATGGTCTTTGAACTGCTGTTTGATTATATTGGGGATTTAAAGTAAATAACTCTTTCGATGGTCATTAATGATATACAAGCTCCTTCCTAAGGATATTTTTAGTTAATCTAAAACAAAACAGAAAGGAAAATGTAAATAATTAGTTTATAGGAAATGAGGAATACATAACAGACAATGGCTTGCATTTCTGTTAAGGTTTAGTGTGAGGTCAGAGGTCAAGGTACTAATAAGAGTGTTTGGGATGTCTGCTGCCATGAAACAAAATGGAAACTTGATTGATAGCTGGAGGGTTGAAGGGGGAGAGTGTGGTGGAGAAAGCAAAGGTCAGGGAGCCATTTCCCTCCTCTGCATGTATAATGACCAACTCTCTCCAAACAAAATGTGAAGGATCATAATCAATATGACATATGTTGTATGCATTTCCATGAGCATCATGAGATGTTCTTATAGAAGAAATCAGAGTAGATGGTTGAGTGTTCTGCAGTCAGAACACAGTAGTTTACAGAACTGGTGGGTTCCATACCAGGTTTAAAGTGTCCACAGACTGCTTTGTTTAATGACACAGGCAAACGCGTGCAGGTGTGGTTCTCGCACAGTACTAACATTTCAGTTCTAAGTCACACTTGGACAAAGCAAGCATAAAAAGGAATCTCTGGCATTTTAGTTTAGACTTTGTGTTTTTAGAATAACCTTCTCTTTCAAATAGGTCTGGTCTGCATGAAGTCCAGCAGTTCCGTCGTGGAGCTGGTCATGCTGCTGTGTTCTCAGGTGGGTACAGATAGGACTGATGTGGGAGGGAAGGCAGTTCTCATGTGCGTTTGACAGCTGTGACAGTAAAGTTCTGAGTGCTGGGTTAAAACTGGATTTGTATCTTAAAATGATTACTTATATCAGGTACAGCTGATTTTGAAACCTGAACTGAGAGAGAGACACAAGGAAGATAAATGAGAAAAAAACAGTTTTTAGCATTACACTAAAATTTTTGGAGTGGTTGATCTTAAAGTGACTCTCCTTGCACAGGTATTAAGGTTATAGAAATAGCTTTATTTATGTGCTTTGTGCATTGCCACCCTGAACCCCTGGGAATTATGGTTTGCCTCCCTTTTGTGCAGAGGTTATAAAATGAGTAATAAATAATTTTGAATCCTTGTCATTGCTAATTATTTTTGACATACACAGTAGACTTGGGAAAATAAGCAAGATGTAGCAATCATTATCATAAATGTACAAAACATATTCTTAAGAGCAAAATTATTTCTAGCATTTTGAAAATTTGTGATTAGCTTTAATGATTTTTAAAACTTAAATAAAGTTTATGTATCCTGTGATGTTTTGTTTTCTGATTTTTAAATAAGTGAATGTTTTTATTGAGAGTTTTTGTTTTTTTTCTGTAGTCTTTCTAAAGTGGTATCTTGTGGGTAGTAAATTCCTCTACTCAAAACTTTAAAATAGCCTTTTTTAATAGGAAGGGTATTGCCTTAGAGGTCAAGGGTTTTGACCCATTTCAACACCTTTGACCTTCATTTACAACTCTCATGGTTTGATTGCCTAAGGAATAAGGATAATACAAAATTAATGTTTCTTTGCATCGATTTATTCGGTTTAGTGCCTATGTTGCCAAATTTGTTTAGACTGTGCTGATGGACATTTCATGAATACAAATTAAAGAATCATACAAGGTGTGAAAAATCAATACTATGCATTATCAATAAAGTGCAATAAGAATTACTCCTAGAGAGTATAGCTAATGGATTTTTATAATGAACTTCTAAGGAGCAGTTACTTTTCTTAAAGGGCTTATTATTCTTAGATTTTGTGAGTATTCTGTTTTTATAATTTAACCGTTTTCTTTAGACTACTCCTCTCCAAAAGCTTCTTGGTAAAATTTCTCATTAAGCCATCTGATTTTAAATAATTGACTGTTTATTTCCTGGTTGGAAATCACCACATACAGTTTTATATCTGCTTTATATACCTTTCCTTTTAGTTGTCATGATTTCTTCATAGGATTATGGTTCTGTTGTTTGTAGTGATATAGCTGCTCCATATGTAAGTTTTGATGATGAACTTTTACCTTTTAGGTGAGGATTGAATTTAATTTGGTATATGAAAGCCACTTCAAATAGAGCACAGTATGTATTTGAACTTCAGAGGGTTCACTGATAAAGAATGACACATGATAACACTTATTTGTCATGGATGTCACAGTGCTACTAATGTGTAGCTGATCAAATGGCATATGGAAATCACTTAGAAGAGTAAGTTTCAAAAATCAGAAATTCTCAAGGCTTTTGTCTGAGTAGGACCCATTGTTAGGCATGCGAAGTCCTCAGCACTTTTTTATGACTCTTCAGAAAGTCCCATGGCCTTGCTACACGAAGTAGCACAGTGTGAAAAATGATGTGAAAAATGAAGCTGGAATTAGCTCCAGATGTGTACAGATTGTTCCTGGGTGATAATTACATTTTTCACTTTGAATTTTCCTAATTCAAAGAGGTCAACTTGGTAATCACAAAAGTGATTTATTCTGTTAAGAAGTGAACTGTCTTTTTTTTTACATGAAAGCTGAAGAGATATGAAATTGAATTTTAAGAGGACATTGTGCAGATACTGGGTGGGAATGTCCTGATTTTGATTGATAAGTTTTGTTAGTGTGAGATAGGGTGGGAAGTAAAAAGCCACCATCTTGCTAAATTTTTAATTAATTTTTTAAGAGGAGATGGAGAGGATTGAGTGCCAAAGATCAAAAGATCAGGTCAAAAACTCTTTTTTTAATCACATAAATAATGGGATATGCTTATGAACTTAACATCTGCAAATTTGATTTAGAACTTTACAAATTAGTTGATGTTAATTTCATGGCAGTCATCCATATTCTGATTATTTTTCTTGAGCCCATTCACAACTTATTTTCTTTTCAAATTTTTAAAGGCAAGTTGTTTAACCATATTTTATTACAAAATATAACTATAGTCTAAATTAAAGTAGTAAGATCTGATCATATGTGATTGGCTGTCTGTCAGTAGACAAAATGGATCATTAGATACTTCTAAAGCTTTGACAGCGCGTTCCTTATTCTTTCCTCATTACTAGTTGATTAAGCTTCACTTCATAGTTTATCCTATTTAGAATATTTAGGCTGTGTTAGAGTTAAAAAGCTCTCTCTTCATATTTGATAGTTTGCTTTTGAGTAAAGTTTATTAAATGAATTCATGTGTTATATCCCATGTACAATAACCCAAGTACTAGGTAACTTCTAAACACTGTCAATGTTTTCAGTGCTGGGGCCTTGTACGTATTAGGCAAGTGGCCTGCCACTGAGCCACAGTAACCACACTCCGTCTTCAGGGAAGTGCCTATTTCTAGACACACAAAAAAGTTGATAAAAGTTTTCAGCTACGTTTCAAATTCAGTTTGACAAAAGATACAACTTATTAATGCTGCCTGTTTGTTGTGTTTGTAATAAACCTGTTAAAATGAATTTAAAGAAAATATTAAATAAATGTTTCAAGAGGTATTACTTTAGCACTGTATAAAGTGCTGTGTCTTCCTCATTTGACATTAATATCATTTTTGAAAGACCTGACATTGCATTCAAGGCCGCGTTATAAAAGTGTTGTGCTGCTCATCCTAATTCAGTCTGACATACATTCCAATAACACTCCCTCCCTCCCTGGGCTTCCAGCTGAATTTATGACTGTGCATCGTGAAGTGCATCATTTAAAAATGGTTTCAACCCAAAACATCTAATAAATAAATAATGTGCGCGGCTACTCAGTAGTAGACTTTCTAGACTAGAAATCATTCCATCGGATACTCAACAGTCCACTATCGGAGAGGGCTGTCAGATAAATCTTGTGGTAGCGCCACTCATGTCCTGTAAATCACATGTTATTGTGTGAGCCTTCTGCCAGGTCATCTATTCTTTCCCCATTTATCAGAAATGCATACAGTACATAGAAACACTAGCAGCACCATGCAGTCTGGCTTAGCATCCTGTCTGAGTTAGTAATGAGCAGCAGAAGTTTATTTAAATGCTTAGGCTGTTTTAAAAAACTTTAACCCAACATTGTTAATACTTTTGGAAATATTTTACCCACATAGAGGTAATGATTAGGTTTGGTCTTTTTCACTAGAGGCTTCTGTGTCTTGGAATTGGCAGTTAATACCTGGCAGTAGTTATGTAGTCACACACTAGTGTGCATCATTATCTTTTTAATGTCAGTTTTATGTTCATTTTTTTGGTCGTAATATTAGTAGAATGTTCATTTTTCTTTCTATAACGTTATTTTTTTTTCTAATAAATTCTACTCCTTTCTACTTCTACTTTTGTAGAATCTTTGATGTCTGATGCTCTTTTCCTTGCCCTTTTAGTTCATAAGCTTCTCCTTTTCATCATGGGGGGTTGTCCTATGAGATACACAATAACAGAAGAGTGTGTCCTTCCTCAAGTGTCTGGGTTTTGAGAGGTGGGGCTTGAATGCCTTACACTTTTGTCTTGAGGTTCTAAAAGTTATCCAAACATGACATCCCTTTTTGTACCTTGGCACGTGATTTTTTTAATTAGCTCCTAACGTAAATGATAACTTTTTTGTTTTTGTTATTTTGAGATGTGGTCACTCAGAGTAACTCAGGCTGATGTGGTACTTTCCACCTTAACACAAGTTGCCTTCAAACTTGTCATTCTCCTGCCTTATCTCTTGAGTGCTTGGATTGTTGATATATAGATCTATCTATCTATCTATCTATCTATCTATCTATCTATCTATCTATCTATTGTCTGTCCATCCATCCATCCATCCATCCATCCATCCATCCATCCATCCATCCATCCAAGCATACTAAGGATTAAACCTAGGCCTTTCATGCATGTTAAGAAAATACTTCACAGATTGAGCTATGTCTCAGCATCAAGTCCAACCACTGCCCTTTCCTGCCCTATTAACTAGTGTTACAGTTCACACTCTTATGTTGTGCTCAGGTGAGGGTAAGAAGTCTAGATGCTCGTCAGAACACAGCTTATATCAGTAAGAAATTATATATAATATACATATCTAATATATATTTATATATAATATATTTGATACAATTAAAGGGTTTAAACTTTGGTGTATATACTGTTTTATTTATAAAAGGCTTAAAGATGATAATTTGTGATGCTTATGTGAATGTAGAAAATTTCGTTAAATGTTTGTTAAATACGTGAGGAATATTACTAGCAATTGCATTTTGTTTTGTTTTGGTTTTTGGTCTCTTGGGACCTAGAGATGTGGGTTGAGACTGGGGCTTTCTGTATATCTCAGTCCAGCCTGGGTCTTCTTATCCTCCTGCTCAGCCTCAGAGTACTGTACCAATAGAGAAGCAGCATAGCTAATGGCTGCTTTGATTGTACAGGAGCCAATTCTCTTCACAGCCAAAATCATTTCATGTGTTTAGTTTGTAATAAAAATACTTCTAAATGCATGGGTTTGCTTTTACTGTGAAGTAGGATAAAGATAACTCTAAATCCCATTAGCTTTTGCTCATTGTCAGTTTTTGCTTTGGCTGCCCCCAACATTGGGCTCACAGCTTAAGTGAAAAGGTTGAAGTTAAATTGAGACACCTCAGAGCTGTTTTAGTACTCATATGCCAATTTTTGTTTCTCTTGTTCAACTGAAGTTGGCAGCAGAAAAGCAGTTTTGGCCCCTTTTCTTCCTGCAGCACATATTAGCGACAGCAGCCTGATAAACGTTTGATAGATGGATCGATGAGTGTACTTGTCTGTCCAGACAAGCTGTCCTTATCAGGTTAGGTCTTGTGTTCAGAGTCACTGCAAAGGTTTTCTCTAACAAGCAGAGCCCATCTTACTCAGGAATTACCTTATTCTAATTCTACTGTAATCTGAAGGACTGACTTGAATTCTGAATTTTTCCTGTATGTTTTGAAGGAAGGATGTGGTACATTTTGAGTACACATTACCTGGTGAGCTCTAGGTCTTAGTTAGAAGAAGGCTATCACTTCCATTTTATTTGTTTATTTTATTTTATTTTATTTTATTTTATTTTATTTTATTTTATTTTATTAGTGTTTGCTTTTGGACCTGTGGTCTCTCTGTGTAGCCCAGTCAGTGTAGAACCAGCAGTGCTCTTGCCTTCCAGACCCATGTTCTGTGCCATTTCCTGGTGAACTTTCTGAGGAAGTTTTATACAGGTTCTCTCTCTCTCTCTCTTTCTCCTTCCCTCCCCCCTCTCTGTCTCTGTCTGTTTCTCCCCCCCTCTGTCTCTGTCTTTCATTGTCTCTCTGTGTTTTTCAGAACTAATTCTGTTACCTTTAAGCCACTTCCTTGGCCTAAGTCTAGCATTCTTTTCTTGCATCAGACCTGATAAACAGTGTGACGAATAGTGAACCTTAGGTTCTTGAAGAATAACACAATATCTTGGTGTGGCTGAAATTTTGAAAATAATCTAGTTCGTTTTAAGTAGAAAGAAATGACCATTTTCTTTCTCTTTGCTCAAAGCTATTTACATAGTAATATGATTTAGAAGAATTACTAAATGTTGAAACATACTTTGACAACTGTAAATATTCTATTTTCTTTGTAGCCAACCTCTTTTACAAGGTAAATAGTACTTTGGGGGGCAGTTAAGAGTGGTTTATATGTACCATGGTCCAACCAGGATTAATACACTTTTTATATTTCAACATTTTTATTATATTACTCTTCCCTTTTTGATATTTTTATACCTCTGCTTTAGAATATTCTTTTAGAAACTTAGTGGCTATAAATTGATTATTTCTGAGCTTTTGTTACTATCAGTACCTGTGATCTTTTGATTGCTAACCGAATGAGAATCAATAGCAGAGTTCCTACCATTAATATGGTAGAAAAAAAAAATCTTCCAAGGTAACCCCCCCCCCCCCCGTTCTGCCGTAGAGCGCCTGTGAACTTTGTCTGTGTGACACACAGTGAGCAGAAGGATAGGTGTTCTCATCCAAGTGTCCACAGCTAATTTAAATTTTGTGAGGTGTAAAGAGTTGATCTTAAGAGATGACGCTAAAGACCTTCCCAGCACAGATACGACTTTCCTGAGAGCTACAGGTGATGGTTGACTTGATCATAAAAATCTTAGAATCACTAACAATTAAAAAAGACATCAGCTTAACTATTTCATGCTTAATAACCACCCAATGTTTTGAGTTGTTTTAAAACTTGATAAAAATTAATTTTAAATTTGAAGGTAGAAACATGTCTTCATACAACAGCAAGAACATAGAAAAATCAAAGTAAATCAGTGTAAAGTATTGTTTTTCAAGAGCGAAATGTGTCTTAAAGTGTTTAAATCAAATGGTAGGTTAGTGAACATGCACTGTCCACTGCTCTTTTTACACCCTGATGTATACTTTTCTTATATGTTAATTAAAGTACTTCTTAACAGCCAAAGGAAAACACACTTTTATTTTCCATCCTGGGTTTAATTTGAAATACAGGCATCCCGTTGCTTCAGCAGCCCACTAGGGTTTAGGAAACACAGCTCTGAAAGGTCCATTCTGTCACCGGGAGTACACCCCGTGGCTCGGCAGTCTAGTCAGGAGGGTGAGAGCACGCTGACTGTGTAACCGCAGCTTTGAACATTACTCTCAAGGGCGGTCAGTGCAAAACAAAGTAATATCAACGGGCACTTAATTCTGCAAGTTCCCTGCCGACTGGGGCATCCAGTGAAACGGAACTCTTCCTGACAGGAAGTCAGCTTGCGGGCATGGAGACATTTGAAAATAGAGTGTGCTTTAATTTGACTCCCTGCAGTTTTACAACTCCTCTTTAAAAATGTGGATTAAGAGGAGAGGAAAAGGGAGGGACACCAATGGGAATACCCTGAGTATGGCATTTCTCTTTGATTTGAAAGTGAGTAGGAGTACAGGTCAGTGTCTGGTGCAGTTACTGTCGCTTGGCGCTCGCCGGCTGACTCCAGCTTTAACCGGTGTACCTTGTGAGATCTCAGAAGCTCTGCTTAACGCTGCAGGGTTAAACTTCCTTTGTTTAATCTCAGATCCTGTGATTTAAAGGTCAACTATATTCATGTGTAACATTTCTATACAGAGTGTACTTACGATATACTAATGGATTTCAGTCAGAGTAATTAATCAAATTTAGCCTTCCCAGCCTTTAGGATCAGGGTTACATACTGCTTCTCTTTCAAACATTTGCACTGCTTGACTAGTTTTGAGATAAGATTGTTTTTTAGTGTATTGCACTTTCACAGGTACAGTTAGGATACTCTGCAAACGTTCCATCATCTGTATCTTTACAGTGCCTACTTTTTGGTCATGCCACTATCTTATGACATGGAAGTTTAGAAGTCAACAATATGAGGCTAACAAAGCAGGAAGTTTGAACTTTGACTCAGGCTTGAATGAAAAAAAAAAAAAAAAAAAAAGAGAACCCTGAAGCTAGCTATTTGCTTTTGAGGTAGACAAGATGCCTCAGTTATGAGCAGGAACAGTGTGCAGGAGATTGTTGTCTCTGCTTTGAGTTTTTTGAAAGAAACGATTGAGTGTGGAAAATGCCACGATGGCTGGCTGATTTTTAATATTCATAAAAATTTTTCCTCCTGTTAATGGCTAACAAATAATCTTGAGTGAATCAATTTAGGTTCTACAGACTTGGTTTCTTATGAGTGCTGTGAGTGTACTGAGATCCTGTTAGTGTTTACAGACATTTACAGACCTGCTCAGAGAGCAAAGACGGTCACAGTTGACCGTCTTAGTGCTGACTTGGATTCTCAGCACACAGGACTTTGTTCCTTTGTCAGCATTTTTAGTGCCTCTGTTTTTCCTCCCAGAAAGTTATTGATGTCTTAGATCTTCATTTCACAAAATACAATAACACCATTGGCTTCATCTCTGATTGTTATGTGTTTTTATACTTACATGTTTTGTTTAAGCAGTTTTGTTAATTCTCCATGTAGACGGCATTTATGGGTCGCACTGGCTTTCTTCTCTAGACTGCACAGGGCACTCCATCCTCCCTCTCTGTCCCCATCACTGTGAGACCTCTTCCTGGGAGAGCCAGTACAGGGTGCCAGGGAGCAGGGAACCTTGGAGGGTTAGTAGCGAGTTTTGAAGGTCTCCTTTGTAAACTTAACCCTTCTCATAGTCACTACTTTCATTTTCACATACGTTTAGTTTACCAGTTTTCAAAACTTTCCAAATATACCATTATCATTAAAAGTGATGACTCTCAACTTAAATCTTGTCAGGATGGAAAAAGGACAAGTATCGCTGGAGACAGTTTTCCTTGACAGCCAGAATCGGGCGTTGAAAGCTGTGCTGAGTACACTGGTACAGATTTGTTTCTTACTGGATCTCATATACTTGTCAGAGCAGAACTTTGCGCATTTAAATACAGTCAAATCCGTATGACTTGGAGCATCATGTCGAGACTGAAGAAGCTTCAGGTTTAAGAGACTCAGATCTTCAGTTTACTTATGTTGCTGTGAAGTTAGGTTGTAGCTGGAAGACTGGTGGGCATCAGCTTGTCTGTTGGAGGCCGTAGAGCGTCTGTGCTTACTGGGTATCAGCTAGTATCATACTAAGTGTATTGATAAATAGGTGAGGATTACTGAATCTTGCTCTTCTTCACAGCCAGAGTCATTAAATGTATGATTGGCCCTTGGGTTATGGCTATAAGAAGTTATTAGTCCTTGTATGTTTCTTAGTATATTTTTAAAATTTGAGACTAGAGTTCTATGAGTATATGGTATGATGTTCAGATAATTTTAGTTCTGAAGATGTCTTAGTTCACAGCATAATCACAAATCTTACGTGCTCATGATGAATTCTAACCAAGTGTATGTACTTTTACAATTTATTCTTTATTTGAAATTAAACTTGAACACTGAATTAAAATCTCTTTGACAGTTTTTCAATGAATTACATTTATGGTAGTTAGTGTGCAGAATAGATGACTCCAATGATTAAACAGCAGGAAACTTTTCTGTTTTAGTTAAAAACTGCTGTTCTCTGTTCGGGTTACTTAGCACATGTTAGTTCTTAACGCCGCACGCTGTGGGACTGAGCTGGCAGAGGCAGCGCCAAGAGCTCAGCCTCTGAGTCTACGGCTGTTACGTGCTGCACAGTAATAAAGCACTATTTTATTGGCTTACTTGTAATTAACTTCAGCACTAGACATCCATATCAATCATTGGTAATCTGTTTTCTTTAGAATTTTATTTTTTTAAAACTGAGTTAATGTACTTGTTTCTGTTGTCTTTTTACATATGGATTGAGGTTGTAATTGCTTTTTGGAATTAGTCTGTCACAGAACAACAAACATGTGCATTGGAGAAATGATTGAGCCAAGCTAATGAATTTTATAAAACATTTTATAAAGATTTGTTACTTGAATAAATATTCAGTAGTTACATTGTTTTGTTGTAAAACTTAATAAATAGTGATTTTTATTCTCCCATGTCAAAAAGTGTCTAGACATTTGAACATTTAAGGTGACAGCAATTATTAATTAGAAAATATTTATGCTTTTTATATTAAAAATTCTGGCAAGGTAATGACATCCAAATGTACTAATTTCTGTTTATCTATTTATGGAAAGTCTTTTAATTTTAAATGTTTCACATGTAAACATTCAAACCTTCCTATGTTTTTGAATACCTCTTTACATATTGACTGAGATTTTATATTATTTATACTCATTCTTTGTATGATTATTTGTTTATTATATAATAAAAATTACAGTAAGATAGCTTTATGAGAATTCAGTGTAAAGAAACATTTCTGTATGCGTATGTCTGGCTTAGTTCGAGGTAACAGTGCACATCAGTGCTTTAGAAGAGAGACTGTGGCTGCGTGAACTCTGTGGGAGAGGGATGGAGAGACGGCAGTTTAATCACTTCAGTGATACAAAGTCTTTATTTGATCATTGTGAAATGAGTGGTAAGTGTACTGAGGGTGGAGATGGGAGCCAGGAAGAACAATGGACAGGTCATGAAACTGGTGCTTTAAAAAATAACCTGATTGGTAAATACTTCATTGCGTACATTAGACGACTGAAAAATGGTTAAAATGATGCGCTGTGTAGTACGGGTGTAATGGGCGGCTTTCATGCGCTCACTGCAGCAGGCTTTCACAAACAGCCTTGTGATTTCAGTGCAGGCTTTGAGATTCCCCGAAGGCTTGACTTCAGACCTCAGAGGGCACGAGTTGCCATATGTCTGGAGAGGCAGGGCTGCCCAGCAGACTGACCGTGGACTGCCAGATGACAGACAGACTGACCGTGGACTAACGGCGTTTACAGAGCTCCTGCCTGTGGAGCCCTGCACTTCCTAATGCCGATTGTCTGTTGTGAGCGCACAGCCACAAGGTCAGGGCAACCTCTGCCATCTGTGGGAACCATGCTCTCTGGAGCGAGCCGGGAAAGATAGTAACCTAGTTGTGCTGAGTTGGGAAGGTATTCAAAATCATTATTGATTAAAGAGTATTTTTTAGACTACTTGAAAATAAATTAGGATATATTTGTAATAGATGTTTGATTATGTGTTACCTTTGCAGATTAAAAACTTCATATTTCACATGTTCTATAAATAGTTACTTTTAAAATACCCATTTCCTTGTATATAGGACTCCATTTAGTGTTATTTTTGGACAACACAAAATTGAGCTGTTTGCTCAAATTTAATAAAATTAATTTTCTCTTGTTTTTAGCTTTATAGTCACCGCAGCATGTAGTCTCACTTACTCATAGAAGCCTACTATGCTGTTCTGTATAAGTGTGGTCACGAAAGGCGACCGGCGCTGTGCAGGGGCAGCAGCCTGCTCTTGCTGTCATGACGGACCTGCAGCTGAAGCGAGGACGGTGTGGGCCTTTATGGGTGTCTCTCTTCTGTCCGGGCGTGTGCTCGCGGTGGGAACATTGTCGAGAAGATGCGTGCGGAGCGGGTGCTGACAGCAGGCGCATGGTGCCGGGACGCTCCCAAAGCTTCCCTTGTGCACGGAAGGCTGCTGTCTTCTTACCAAGAACAAGTTTGCCTCAGTTTGACCTTTCGTCTTGTGTATAATGTTTTTCAGTTCTGTGTTCACACGTTTCCTTCTTTGTTCAGTCTCTTCTCTGACCCCCTGAGACAGGGTTTCTCTGTGTAGCCTTGACTGTCCTGGACTCACTGTAGACCAGGCTGGCCTCAAACTCACAGAGATCGCCCTGCCTCTTGCTTCCTGAGTGCCGGCATTAAAGGCGTGCACCACTGCTGCTGGGCTCTCTGGGACCTTTCTTTGACTCATCTCTTTAGGTCATTTGAACTGTAGCAAATCCAGTCTGATTTTTTTTTTTTTAATAATGGCAGGTAGCTGTAACATCTTAAACATTAGTGTGATCGTTTATTTACAATCCAACCTTAGCTCTGTGTCCCTGCAGTCTCGCTCCTCAGAAGTTAGAGGCAGGAGCGTTGTTTGAGCCTTGTTTTATTTTATTTTTTAAATAGGCCAGCCTAGGCAACATAGCAACGTGGCTTTAGAAAGAAAACAGCGGGTCTTGTGGTGTAGCCTTCAATCTCAGCACATGAGACCCTGCTCAGTTAGAAGGGTCAGGAAGTCAGGTTCAGCCCGGGCTCTATGAGATGTTGCTAAACAAAGAAACAACACCAAAAGAAAGTCAGCACCCGCACATGCTCCCTCGTAAACAAGTGCATGTATACATAGATATATATCACAGTGAATAAATACCAAAACCTAGGTAACAAAAGCCAACCACTCAAAGCCACAATAAACCAAAACTCCCAAAACTTTAACCTTTAATATAAGAAAGCAGAATAGGTAATTATGAGTTTGAGTGTCTGTTAAATTTAGTCTTCATTCCTTTTATGTAAATCATATTTAATTTCAAAGTTCACAACTTATTTTAGTACCCACAGAAATTAAGGTTATGTTAATTTGATAGGTTAGAATATTGACTTTAGAAAAACAAATATTTAATATTTAGTTTACAATACATTTTTATTTTCATAATTTTGACATTGGGACTCATGAAACTTTGATGCTTGCTCTGTTACTTGGGGGCTTTCTGAATAGTATGAGGGAAATGTCTGTTGTCTGCTTGTACGTATACCAGGGAGTCTCCTTTCCCACAGGCAGGCCTGAGGAGCAGCCAGGAAGCCGCCTGTAGCCAGGGGGGTTCGCTGTGCTGTGTGTCTCCACCAGCCCGAGCCCCGCAGGGCATCTACAGGGTTCCTCGGTGGCGCCGAAGCCCTGCCCCGAGGAACTGGCCCCGCTGTGTCCCTGTGTCCGGCGTGCTGAGACTGACAGGCACTTCTTGCTCCGCGTGGCTGATGGAGCCATTTGGGCACGCCCCTTCCTTTTTTGCGTAGTCCTGCTTGCTTTAGGCTTCCTGGGCTGCTTCTAGAACCCATCTCTGCACAAGTTATTTTACCTCCTGTGGCCCTGAGTACCACTGCCTGAGCTGTTGGTGCCCTGTCCCACCTGAGATAAGGGCATCCTTCCTACTGCAGCGTTGCCGTGGGATCAGCCACAATCTGTGACGTTAGTTATAGTCGGAGAAGCTGTGTGGAGGTGTCGGTAGGTGTGTATTAGGACCCACATCCGGCACGCTGCCATTATGCCAGTCAACAGTCAGAAGTCAGCCTATGAAATGGGGAGAGGTAGCTGAATTGGATTTTGTAGAAATAACAGTTTAAGAACAACAGCAGCAATAAATGATTAAAGACAAGGCAACCTAAACACCACCCACAGAGCAACAATAGCTCTCACCAAATAGAACTCAAAGACAAGGAAAAACGCCAGCTTTCTCAAATAAAAGACTTTAAAAACCAACTTCGAGGAACTCAACAAATACAGAGAAATACAAATAATTCATAAAGTAGAAAAATATGATATGAATGAGAAAATTTAGCAGTGAGATAGAGTCCAGAAAATAATCAACCATCTTGGAACTCAATAAATGAGAAAAAAAATACAATTGAGATGGTTGGCAACAGACTATGAGAAAGCAGAATTTCAGAGTTGAAGGGTTACCTTTTGAAATGCCTGTCAGATTAACCATCAGAAATGAAGGATGACTGTGGAACCTATGAAGATGAAGCTCTTCTCAGTGTGGCATGAGATCAATTTGTCCATTTTCTCTGTTTTATTCAACACAGTGATAGAAATCCTAGCCAGAAGGTAAGAGAAAGAAGTAAAGGGCACCTGAAAAGAGAGGGAGGAGTGATGACATGATTTTACATGCACAGAACCCAAAGACTTTCCCAAAGATTTATTAGAACTGACCAAATATTGTAGGACACAAAATGAACATAGAAAAATCAGTAACACTTCAGAGACCTGTATTATGATCAGAAATTAGTTCTGTTTAAAATGGTTACCATAAACAAAACAAAAAATAGCTTAACTCAGTGAAATTAGAAAACATTAAAAAAGAGAATACCCCATGTTCATTTTTTGTTACAAAGAACTAGATGTTCATACTACTGAAAAGGATGTCCACATTATATTTCTCATTCATAGAAAAAGATAAAACCAATTCTAAGACTGACATGGAACCTCAAGACACAGTCATTAGCCAGTTTAGTCTTGAGTAAAAAGAACATAGCTAAAGACTTAATAATATCTGACCTGCAATTATCTCAAGGTTATTGTGATCAGAGTAACACAGTCTTGATTTAAAATGGGGACAAATGTCAGTGAAACAGAGTAGAGAACCCCCACAGCTGCACCGTCCTGATTTTTATCAACAGTAAAAGCATTTTGGAAAAGATCGTTTTGGTCAGTAAGCAATACTAACAAAAATGGATATTAGTTTCCAGACAGATTCAGCTGGACATCTGTATTGCAAGATATTAAAAAAAAAACAAAACAACAACAACAACAACAAAAAAAAACAACAACCCACTCAAAATGAATCCAAGACCTTAGTATTAACTCAGTATTAACTTGCAACCAGAAAATTGCCATTAGAGAATATAGCAAAGACACTTGAATATTTGTGTGCAGTGTCCTTCCGGAGGAGAATCAAAGGTCAGCCAACCAACAAAAAGAAAAAAAAATAGAAATTTAATTCTGTTTAATAGAAACAGTGATGGGTGGAGAAATAGACATAGTAAGAGAAAGTGTTTGCAAATTATAATTTGACAATAGATTATTATTGTGAACATGTAATGAATTGTAAGAACCTGAGCCGCAGTTAGAAGCATAAAAACTGAAATCCGCTGAGTAAACCCTTACAGACCCAGCCCCTGGAGGCAGGGTGAGTTCAGCGCCAGCTTTGACTGATAGGGTGTTTGGTGCCAACTGGGGCTGTATGAAACCCTGTTTCTCAGAAATCCTAAAACCAAAATTAAGTCATTGAAGAAATTCACAAATTAGTTGAATAGACATATTTCAGGAGCAGATGGGCCAACTTCTAAAACATATAAAATGTTTAGCTTGTTATCATTGTGGACATTACTCAAAAACTCAAAAGATGATTTAGAAATAATGTAGGTCACAAAATAAGATGTTCCTGCAGTGATTTGATGATGAATTCTTAAAATAAATTGATAGCGAAAAATACATGTAATGAGGAGTCATGTCAAAGTGAGGCCTGAATTTATGTGGTTTTTGAACATGTTAATTTTTAGGAACTACTTTTATCTTTTAAACGTCTTAACCTTAACAGTCATGAGTACTTTCAAGAAATATGTTTAATGACACTTATTTTTTTTAAAACTAGAGTTCATCTCATGAAGCTAGAATTCTAAATTAATTTAAATGAATAATTAATATGTTGGCTTCCCCCCCCCCCCCTTAAGTGTATGGGGAATCAGCATAATGTCATTAGTAAAGGGTTTATTTTTTGTTAGGAAAACCTTCCTTCTTTACCAGAACGCATGCTTGTTTGTGGCATGGTATCTGGAATGTGCTCACGCTTTCCTCTGCTGCCGGACTTGAGAGCATTAGTAACCCAAGACTGTGCCTTAGTGGGGATTGATTAGGCAGCAGCCATGGTCCTCAGATGTGATGGTCAATTAAAGATAGCTTAGGCACAGGTATGAAATTATCGACTCACTGCTCTCCGAGTCCTTCCTCTGGAAAGTGCTAGCGTGGGTGTGAAGTTACTTACGTGCATTAGTGGTTGGATTTGAGGCTTTCAGATGTGTTTTCATCGGGACCTCTGGGAAAGGATAACCAAGACTTTAAATGCACTGTGCATCTTGTATCACTTGATAATTGTAAATACTGTGATGAAATATTGAAATGATGATGAAAGGTGATGACCATTAAGCTTTTCTTTCAACTATTAAAACTCACTAAAGGTTATATTGAGCTGTGGTTTATAAAACTGCTCAGACTCACCCCTTGTTGATAATTGTTTCTGAGTGGAGAAAAATGCCTTCAAACACCATGATTAATGAATATTCTTTTTAGTTTTGTCAACTTCCACAAGTTACTGTAGAGAGTATTTTATTATACAGAAAATGTATTGGCTTTGAACATCATAATTATATTTAAAAAAAACATGAAAGGATATTTTCTCTCGGGGTTCAACTTCCTTCTCATAAGCATTGTTAATTTTGAAAAGAATTTGTTCTCACTTGTTATATTATCTCCTTTCCTTAACCAAAACAACAAACAAAAGGGATTTATAGATGCTCCCTCTATGAACAAAAAGTCAAGTGATAAATTCGGCTTTTCAGCATCTGCAAAAATTGTAATTTTCTAGTTGTCTGCACCTTCTTGTCTAATTTGCTTTTTCTGTTCCTTATTCAGAGTAATTTGTTTCGTGATAGTAGTTTCATGAATAATACTATTAAAATTTTGTGTTGTGTGTATGTTTTTTCATTGAGGGTTTCTCTGTGTAGCCCTGGCTGTTCTGGACTTGCTCTGTGGACCAGGCTGACCTAGAACTCACAGACATCCTCCTGTTTCTGCCTCCTTGAGGGCTGGGATTACAGGTGTGCGCTACTGTGCCCAGCTTCTTCTTCTTTTTTTCTTTTAAAATTTACTCAGAAACCTAAAACCCACTTTTGTTTTAGATGTCTGAAGATCATTCTTGATCTGTTTTGTTTGTTTGTTTGTTTGTTTTGTTTTTTTTCTTGATCTGGTTTATTTTAAAAAATAATTTAATATAAAAGAAAAGTAGTATTTTTGTTTGACACGCCAAGCTAAATATAGAACATTATATATTTTAATTGGTGATTTTTTTTTATAGCTACAAGTACTAATTTTAACGTTTTTTCAGTCTGACTTCACTAATGATATTTAAATTTTTCCTGGAATTTAAATGGCACATTTTACAGTTCTGTTTTTAGATAAGAATTCATGTAGGTAAAAGTAAATCAAAATAAAGTTTACCAGCTCTTCAAAAATATAGATACAAATATGCTTATGATTTTATATGAAATTCAAATTATACAATAAATCTTCTTTGAGTACAGTTTTGAATAATGACATGAATTTGAGTACAAGATGATACTGTCAAAGATAATACAATTTTGAGAGTAGTTTTAGATCAGCTTGAATATCATGGTTTAGTGCTGGGTGACAGCGAGTTGTGGAGCCCAGGACTGCGCTATAATTTCTGCTTTTCTTCATCTTCTTGCTACCCCTGTGAGAAAAAGTATGGTTATATTTGCCCTTTCTTCAGGATAAATTCTTTTGAAGAAATTTTATTGTTTTTAATTGGACTACATTTTTTTTGTTTGTTGTTTTCTAGATTGAAAAATCTGTTTTACACTTAATTTGGTTTATATCAGTGAAAGGAGTTTAGGGTTTCCATAGTCTGTGACTTTTGAGAGAGTGTACTATAGAATTATTTTTCTTTGATTCCTAAATGTTAATAAATTGTAGAATAATAAAATAATAAAAAAGAATACCTGGAATAGAAGTATTTTAAAACTGTGTTTATTGTGATAAAATATAGTGAGAAATTTCCAAGGATATACCCTATTTTTCTCAGGATGCAAAAAACAAACTAGTTTCTTAATTAGACATTACGCTTTTCCTCCTTTGGCAGTTTTAGTCAGATGCCTTGACATGTCTGCCTGTTTTTTGAATTTAATTTTCATTTTCATTTTACTGTGTATATTATATTAGTATGATAATACGGACACTGTTGGGAAAGATAGAATAGTTCTGTACACTCATGGCCTGTTGTTTTAGTCCTTACAGCTATCTTGGGCTTTTTAAACACAATGAGTGTAGAACAAAGTGGTTACAAAAAAAAATTGAAGAAAAGTGTAGACACATCCATATGTCATTAATTTGAAATTACATAGAATTTAAAAGTCCACACGTTACTTCACTTAGAAACATTATTTGGTTAGTGATGAGTGATGCGCAGTGGTAGGAAGCAGAGTGTGCGCTTTCATTTTAGATTTTAAAAAAGAGCAAAAAGGAAACAAAAGCAACTAGAAGGTAACATGTAGCTGTAATACAAGGGACGTGTTAAGAGAAAAGACCCTGTCGGTGCTTTAGAAGGAGGTGTGCAAGTTTCTGTACATGCCAGAGCAAGATGGACGGGTAGGACCGTGCACGCACAAGCAGGAGCCTATTCGTGGCAGTACTCAGATCGTCACGGCCCTTCTCAGGGCACTTAGGCTGGAGCAAGTCTGAAGGGCTTCATTTGAGCATGCTTGATAATTGACTTCCTTCCGAGGGTTTGTGACAGACATTGTTTTAGTGGATAAAGTTAAAACATAAATTTTTAACGGTTAATGAATAGAGTTGAAAATTTATACCACTTATTGCTAAGTTATATGCCAGTAAAGTTTAGTTTTCCAGTTTATTATTGGTGTATTCCAATTCATGTTCTCTATGTAGTCATTTTGAAAGAGTATATCCCAGTTGTTAAAATTTTTGTACTTCTCAATTCTCTGTTCATTTTGGATTATCTTTTTGTTGTTGTTGTTTTTGGATTATCTTTTAAGAAATATTTTTGCTGCTGTCTAATCTGGCTATGTGAGTGTAGTTAGTGTGGAATGGTGTGGCCCAGCAGTGGCGAGGTAAGTGTGGACTGGCTATTTGTTCACGTTGAGGCAGGTGTTTACTCGCTTGAATATATCTTTCTCTTCAGTCTGGCTGGGTGGTCACAGAGCCGTGTTGACACAGCAGCGGGCTTAGTATAACTTTTCCTCTAACAACGAAAGAAAATTGAAATTGATATGGAAGATGCTTGTTGTGGTATTAACGAAGTAACCTAAGTATAATTTCCTCAGCTGTTTTTCACTGTTTTTTAGGAGTGGCAGAATTCTATTCAGAAGAATGCAGGCCTTGCTTTTATTGAACTTGTCAATGAAGGAAGGTAATTTATTTTATATCCATTTATGTTTTAGTTTAGAATATTCTTTTATTTTTTCATATGAACGGATACTTTGGGTTCTGTATTTTTTCTTCTCTATTTTAAGGGTTCTGTATTTTTTTTTTTGAGTCAATAATATTTTAGTACTTTTGTTTATTAATTACTGAAATTATGCCAACCTGTAGCTATTTTATAATTTTCATGGTTACACTGATGAGGTTCTGGATTTTATTTTCAATAATTGTATCTGGGTGTAGCAAAAATAAACTGATGTTTCTATTTATAGTATAAAGAAGCCATATTTATTTGCAACATCCTATAAATGCTTGTTTGTAGAACCACTTATTAGAATTTGATGTCTGTGTTTCTCTTATGCCACAGTCTGATTATGAGGAACATTCATACAAGTTTAATCTGTGTTATGATGGGTGAGAAAGTGGGGTAGGGATCAGCAGGTGGGACTTCCATTTAACGAATTCCAAAAATAAACAGTTAGTGGTAGGAAAGATAAGCAATGACAGTATAGAAATAAAAAGGGAAGTAATATTTTAGAATATGAAAGAACTGCTGTGGGTATCACTTTGTCTGACCTCAAATTGTGTGCAGAGCAAAAATAATAAAAACAACATGATATTGGCATAAAAATGGACCCAAAGATCAGTGGAATCAAACTGAAGAGCCAGGCACAAGTCCACACTATAGATACCTGATTTTTTATATAGAATCCAGAAATGCACACTGGAGTAAGACATCATCTTCTACAAATGGTGCTGGCCAGAATGAATGGTTGTGTTAAGAAGAACTAAAGAGATCTGTCCTTACTACCTGGCACAAAACTTAAGTCCAAATGGATCAAGGACCTCAACATAGAGGAGAAAGTGGCAAATGTTCTTGAACTCATTGGCCCAGAAAAAGACTTTCTGAACAGAACATTGATAGCACTATGAACAACAGATAATAAATGGGGCCTCATGAAGCTAAAAATCTTCTCTGTGGCAAAGGACACCATCATTCAAAGAGACAGAACACGGAATGGAGAAAGATTTTACCAGCTACACATCCAATAGAGCATCAGTTCCCAGTTTCTATATGAAGAACTTAAAAAAAAAAAACCAAACTGACATTAAAAAAATAACCCAATTAAAAAAAAAAAAAGGGTTATAGAACTAAGCAGTACTCTCAAGAAAAGAAATAGTAATGGCAGGGAAACTCCTGATGAAATGTCAGTATCCTTAACCATCAGGGAGATTTAGATGCACATCAAAACCACTTTGAGATTTCATCTTATATCAGTTAGAAAAACCAAGATAACTAAAACAAATGATACCCCATGCTGGTGAGGATGCAGAATAAGGGGAGCACTCCCCCGTTGCTGGTGAGGATGCAGAGTAAGGGGAGCACTCCTCCATTGCTGTGGGAGTGTGCAGAGTAGCTTAGCCCCGGGCTGTGCTGGTGTGTGCTGGTTTCCCGGGAAGCTGGTCCACCCCAAGAGCTGTCGGTACCACACTTCGGGTCTACGCCTAAAGGACACTATCTGCTACAGAGACATTTATTCAACCATGTTCATTGCTGCTCGTAATAGCCATCCATAGTAGCTGTTCACATTAGCCAGAGATTGGAAACAGGCTAGATTTCTCTCATCAGGTGAGTGGACAAAGAAAAGCGGTACATTTATACAGTGGGATATTACTCAGCCATTACAGAAATGAAATCCTGAAGTTGGCAGATAAATATATGGACTTCATTCTGAGAGAGGTAACTTAGATCCAGAAAGCCAAAATCAGTATGTATTCATACATGTGATGTTAGCTGTCAAGTGTTCAGTAGGCTATAACCTTATAAGCACACAAGCTGCATATAGAGTAAAGAATGGGGCAGGGAGAGAGCCTCCTGGGACACTCCCTAGGCATGGATGGATGAGGTCAGGGACAGGAATGGGATGATCAGATGGGTCAGGGAGGAGAGTCGTGAGGGAGTTTAAGGACAGCTGAAAGGAAAGGCTGTTTGAGGGCTTATGTGGAAAGTGAAACGGTACTCTAGAAGCCGCCTAAAATAAACATGTGAGGATGATTCAGATAAAATTGCCAAATAATGGAGGAGACAGAGGCCCAAGTAGATAGCTCTCCACCAAATAAAGCTTTCAGCGCTGGGAATGGGCTACATCTAATTGAGTGTTTGGCCCAAGGGGTGCCTGAAAATTCCCTACAGCCTCAGCTATTGCCAGGGTACTGGTTGCTCTCCAGAAAAAGACTGTAAGGCACTGCTGCTGAAGACAACACCACTGCTCACTGACCACAGAGAGGCTGAGCAGGTGCCTCCTCCCGCTTGCAGCCCTGTGGGCTAACGGTGAAGGGTCTCTGCATGTCACTGAAGGAGACAGGTGGGAAGTCTTCTGAGCTACAGTGAGCCTGCAAGATGTGCTGGTCCAATACCAGCACAAAGCTGTGAGAGCAACTGAGAGGATCTGATTGGATCTAGCTCCGTTCTATGAGACAGAACCCAAGGTTGATGTGCAAGAACCAGAGACCAGGTAGCCCAGGGACCTGGGGATAATCAGGCTCTTCTGTTCTGCTGAAGGAACATAGCTATAAAATGACTCCTGACAACATTCTGCCCTACTCAAAGATGAGTTCCTGCTCAGCCACTATCGTAGACACAGGGTGCAGATCAAAACACACATGCTCAGCACGGGCCAGTTGTGAGCATGCAGTGCTCAGTGGGATATCTCCATCAAGTCTCCCCTTCGGGCTCAGAGGAGCCTGTGGAAGAGGAGGGAAAGCTGTAGGAGGTAGACAGCAGGCCCATCCCACATGAGCTCATAGACACCGTGGCACTGTGCACAGGGGTGCTTGCTTCTGAGGCGGATGGGCTCCCGGCACTGAGGGAAGCCACGTCTAAGTGACAAGTACTCACCCAGGAGAGACCAGCTTTCCAGCGGCTCCACTGAGGACGGCTTCTGAGGCCAGGCCCATGTCTAACACAGAGCAAACTCAGTGGTGTGTGCCTTGACGGTGCAGTTGTGTTCTGTTTTTCACGTCACAGGCCCTTGTATGCTTTGTGGCTTCTGGTTTGGGTTTTGTAGTACCACATGCATCTCTGAATCTGTGTGTATATCTCATGTTTTTTTGTGTGTGGGGGGGCTCTTTTTCTTCTGGGGTTTTTTTTTTGTGTGTGTGTCTTCTGGTTTATTTGTTTTTATCTTATTTTCACTTTATTGTTCTTTAAATGCCTGTTTGTTTTCTAAGAAGCAGAAAGGGTATGGATTCCCATGGGAGAGAAGGTTGGGGGATTCTCAAAGATGTTGGGGGAAGGGAAACTGATGAGAATGCATTGAATGAAAAACATCTATTTTCAATAAAAGAAAGAAAAAAAGAGAATGAATAATTTATGAGGTAAAACACTGAGAAACAAGAATGATGAGTAGGTTCCTTTGTGTCTGTTTATGATAGCTGAATTTACATTAACAGACTTGAAGACTTAAAGTATAGATTAAAAGGTTGATGGTTTTCTAGAATCAAAAGTAATAATCAAAAGTAATGTTTTTAGGATGCTTCTTTATATTGCTTGGCTGACCTCATCAGTATACTAACATAGCATGGAAAACTCATGTAGAACTTAAGCAGGGAACACAAGCATTGAGATATATTTTTCAAGGTGCCATTTTGTTAGTCATAAAAACATTAGAAAATGGTAAACATGGTTATTTTAGTAGAAAAATATTGATACTGTGCAGACAATATCTGAAACATTGTGATATGTGAATGTTTGTGATATTGGGAATTAGCAAGCACTTTTATATATTTTACCTTCAAGTTTCTCACTATTAATTAATTAATTCAATATTTATTATATTCTGTATCAGATTGTTCTTAACTTTGAGGATATTGCAGTAAACCTTTTTGTGGAGCATCCATTCTAAGGGGCAGATAGATTGTGAACCTAAAGAAACTCAGATGTGTGGTCCGTGCTTGGTTGACAGTGTGGGAAGAGGAAGCACAGAGTAGAGTGGATGAGGCACTGTTGTGGGGACATTCTTGAGGCAGGGATGCATGATTTGCCTGCAGATTAAAATGGCATGATTTCGTTCAGATTTCCTGAGAAAGGGACATTTGGGCATGTACTTGGCATGTGCCGTACAGACGTGTATATGTGGTTATTCTCAGCCAAGATAAAGCCACTTTGCATGTGTAAACTTTCCTTCTATGATGAAGAACAAAGCCAGTGTAACAAAAGCAGTGATCAGATGAAGAAAAGTAGGAGAAGGAATAGCAATACACAACAAGGTTTTTGGGGAATCCTCGAAATTATTTTGTGGTAGAGGCCAGTATTGAAGGATGTTGAATAAAGGAAGAAGACTGTGTCTCTTGCGTCTTAGAAAGATCTTTCTGGTGAATGCAGGTAGGAAGTGCAGGTTAGAAGCAGTAGATCAACTGGAGGGCAGAGTAGTGAGCCTAAGTATGATGGCTGCCTAAACCAGAGTGTGACAGGAGGAGGGAGAAACATGTGGTGTACGGATACAGCTTAACGATGGAGCAGATGGGATTTAAAATGGGCTCTATAGAAATTAGGAGGGAAAGCTAGTGAACTCAAGAATTGCAAGAGCTGCTCTAGATTTCTGCACTGTGCCACTAAGAGCATGCTTTCTATGGAATGCATGCAGCCGGCTTGTGGCTGAAGCAGCTAGTACGGAAGAGGGATTCAGTTACGGAAATAATGATGTTGACTTTACTCACAGACTTTCGGGTAGAGTTGTTAAGTATGCAGTGACTAGTCATGTCTCAGAGATGCCGGTCTAGGTGAGGCAAGCACATGGGTAATACTTAACTGCCTCCAGGCTGATTGAGCTCACTAAGTTAGACAGGTGATGAGTGAGATCTGACCACTGGCTGTAGTAATAAGAATGTTGCTAGGACTTTATGTTTGGAGAGCATAGTTCCAGGAACTCCCTGTAAAAGAGATTCGTGACAGCACGGGAGAGGAGAGGGAATTTGAGACAATGAGTATAAACTATTCTTCAGAGAAGTTTTGTTAAAAAGTGGAGCCATATATATATGTGCACACATCCACATATATGTATATATTTATACACCTTTTGGGATGGAATAGGGCCAACAGAAAGGCTTTTGTTTTTAAAAAGGGGGAGGAGAACATAGTTTTATGGTAATGGGAAGGAACTTTTAGAATGGGGAAATGGAACTTTGTAAAAAGGGGAGACCTTTCTGGAATAACACTTATTTATGACTAAATTAGTAAGTCACAAAATGCCTCCATAAAATGCAGCTTTAGTCAATCTGGTAGGACATTTTTAAGATTAGTGAGTGAGGGGAGCGGGCCCAGCCCACTGTGGCTGATGACTCCTTTGGGCTGGTGGTCCTCAGTGCTAGGAGCAAGCCAAGATGAGCAAAGCAGTCAGCAGGACCCCTCCATGGCCTCTGCATCAGCTCATGTCTCCAGGTTCCGGCCCTGCTTTCATTCCTGCCAGATTTTCAGTGATGGACTATGACATGGAAGTGTAAGCCAAATAAACTCTTTCTTTCCCAATTTATCATAACAATAGTAACCCCAATGACTACAATGTATAATAAGGTAACTTCTATTATACACCCAAAACAGTTGTTTTTGATATCTGGTATTATCCTGTTTGGGGTATATTAGTTGATGAGAAGCCCTGTCATCTCTGTTTACTCCAGCCCTGGACCAGTTGGCATTGAAATTTTTGAGGGTAGTATATGAGTGCATTTATGCTATTTCTTTCTTTTAAATTTTATAATTCTATTTATTTATTTTGTGAAGGTTTAATAGTTTATCAGAAATAATCACTTTTATAATTAAAACAAAAGCGTGTTTCTCAGTTCTCTAAGTATTTTTAAAACCTCACGTGTCCAGATTTTATTTCATTTTAACTTTTTATTGTCAACAATGTATTATTAATTCAACAACCTTCAGCCTTCAACAGATTTTGTGATTTTTGTATTCTTATTGTTTTACTGTTGTATTGTGTTGTAGTTGTGCAAGCCAGCTCTGTAGCAGTCCACAGTATGAGTTCAAGCGAATTAGCTTTGGGTAGAATAGATGTGCTGTCCTCCCAGGATTTCACTTAATTGGTGAAGAGGGAGAATTGCAAGAAATGGCTTTATGTCAGAGGTGTTACTGGAAAAACCAGAGTAGGATGTGTCCTAAGTAGTTAGAGTCTGAGTGCAAGGACGTTGCAGTTTTAAATGGACATCATGGACGAGTGCTTGCCCAGTGCTGAATGTCTCCTGCCGTCTGAGCAGCTGTGGGAAATCAGAAGTGTTCTGTGACAGCTGGTTGCCCAGAAGTTTCTTTCCTGTACATGATCATATTTTTCTCTTTTTACTTATACATTCCTGAGAACCCACTCTTTCATAGGGAATGTCTGTGGTTTAGAACTTGTCCACGTAGTGTTTTTCCCCCTGTTGTGGCCTTTGTAACACCATGTGATGTTTTACAACTCCTAATGGGGAGTTAGTTTTCAGTATAAGGTTGGAAAAAGCAGGTTGAGTTCAGTCAATGGCATTTATAGTGAACTGACATCATGTGAACGAGCTCTTGAATTCTCAAGAAGAAACTGCTGTATGTAGTGTTGCTATTAATGTTCCAGTTGTAAGACGGAGTATCGAAACTATAGACTTTCTGCTTGAGGCTCTTCCTTTCTAGTACAGTAGATACTGCTTGGTCCAGATCTCAAGAAAGATCAAGATTGTCCCTAAATATATGTGAAACCAAACATCCTGTCGGCACCCTATTCTCAGGCCTCAGACTTGTTCTGTGAGGTTTGGAACAGTGTCTTGCTCAAAGTTGTTGTTGAGGGTTTTAGCTTGTAAGTGAGTAGATAGGTACTCATTTAAGGATGTTTGTGATGTTGGATTAAATATTCTGTGAAAGAGAGAGGAAGGAAGGAAAGATGGGGGAAGTAGAGGGAGGGATAGGAACAGGGGATAGGAAAGGAGGAGTATAGAGATATAAGGAAGGAGGCTGGAACATGGAGAGGTAGGGAATTATTTTCCACCCCAAAAGAAATGTTCTGCTAATTTATAGTGGCCATTGTCTCAGAAGTCTCTAACAGTAGCTACTGGATGATTATTTAGATAATTTATAGTGGCGGCTGTTTCAGAAGTCTCTAACAGTAGCTACTGGACAATTATTTAGATAATTTGTAGTGGCGGCTGTTTCAGAAGTCTCTAAGAGTAGGTACTGGACTGCTGTTTAGAACCGGCTCCCTGCCCCCAGCACATTACTGGTTCGTGATGTTTCTCCATAATCAGTTGCGAAGATGTCACAGTGTGAGCAGCACTGTGGAAGGAAGGATGCTGCCTTTGCTCTCTCAGCTGTTAGGGTGTGTGGAGGTTGTGACTTTTTCTATAAATGGTCTCTAAAGGCCTGAAGTCAGAGTAGCTGCCAGGGAAGGTTCTAGACAGAAGAACCAGCACAGGGATGTTGGGAAGCTTGCTAGCGATGTGTGTGTTTACAAGGGCAGACGAGACTGATCAGATATGGACAGTGGCTGCTAGTGTCGTGATGGGAGAGCGCTGTCACCATTACTGTTATTTATTGAGCCTCTAGTATGAATTTTCTGTAGCTGGTCACTTGATAGGGCTGTTTGTTTCCAAAGGCTGACACAAGTACTGTTTTTTTCCCCCTCTCTCCTTGCACTGTAGGCATAAATTATACATAGAATTTCTTCTTAATATTAAAATATGTGAATCATTTTGTGCTTTGCATTTGGAAATTAATCTACTTTATAGTAAAACCAGCATTTTGAAACTGCTTATTATAATTAAGACTTTGACTTCATTTGCCTTAAATTCTTCATTTGCAAGAAGAGTCACACAATTATTATATAATATAGTTGTGAAAATTATATAATTGTATATTGAGAAAGATGTGTTTACAAGGGAGAAATGGCTTTTTAGGGGGAAAATTCTGAATTAAGTTTGTAAAGTTATTCATGTTTGTCCTAATGAAAAGAAAAACCACATTTCTATTTAGGACCTTACAAAATGCTGATTTAAATCTAGTTTATAAAATATTATTATGCATATGGTTCCATTCATGAATAGGAGTTTTTAATGCTTTATATGGTTTCTAATAGTGATTGAGCACAACTCTCCTGAATTGTATTTTTTTTTTTTTTGATGGTATGGTTGGTTTAAAACCCAAACACCTACAGATACTTGATTTTTGACAAAGAAGCCAGAACCATACAATGGAAAAAAGATGATGCTGATCTAACTGGATGTATACATGTAGAAAAATGCAAATAGGTCCATACTTATCACCCTGCACAAAACTTAAAGTTCAAGTGGATAAAAGACCTCAACATAAAACCAGACACACTAAATCGGTTAGAAGAGAAAGTGGGGAAGAGCCTTGAACTCATCGGCACAGGAGACAATTTCCTGAACAGAACACCAACAGCACAGGCTCTAAGAGCAACAATCAATAAATGGGACCTCATGAAACTAAAAAGCGTCTATAAAGCAAAGGACACTATCATCAGAACAAAACAGCAGCCTACAGACTGGGAAAGGATCTTCACCAGCCTTATATCTGATAGAGGGCTAATATCCAGAATATATAAAGAACTCAAGAAGTTAAATAGCAACAAATCAAGTAACCCAATTAAAAAGTGGGGTACAGAGCTAAACAGAGAATTCTCAATAAAGGAATATTGAATGGCAGAGAAGCACTTAAAGAAATGCTCAACGTCCTTAGTCATCAAGGAAATGCAAATCAAAACGACCCTGAGATTTTACCTTACACCTTTCAGAATGGCTAAGATCAAAAACTAAAGTGATCACACATGCTGGAGAGGATGTGGAGAGAGGGGAACCCTCCTCCATTGCTGGTGGGAATGTAAACTTGTACAACCACTTTGGAAATCAATCTGGCACTTTGTCAGACAGTTAGGAAAAGTGCTACCTCAAGATCCAGCTATCCCATTCTTGGGTATATATCGAAAAGATGCTCAAGTATACAACAAGGACATTTGCACAACCATGTTTGAGGCAGTTTTATTTGTAATAGCCAGAATCTGGAAACAACCGAGACGTCCCTCAGTTGAGGAATGGATACAGATGTTGTGGTACATTTACACAATGGAATACTACTCAGTAATTAAAAACAAGGAAATCATGAAATTTGCAGGCAAATGGTGGGAACTAGAAAAGATCATCCTGAGTGAGGTATCCCAGAAGTAAAGACACACATGATGTATACTCACTTATAAGTGGATATTAGACATATAATATAGGAATAAACATACCAAAATCTGTACACCTAAAGAAGCTAAGCAAGAAGGAGGACCCTGAGTAAGATGATCAGTCCTCACTTAGAAAGACAAACGGGATGGACATTAGAAGAAAGAGAAAACAGGTAACAGGACAGAAGCCTACCACAGAGGGCCTCTGAAAGACTCTACCCAGCAGGGTATCAAAGCAGATGCTGAGACTCATAACCAAACTTTAGGCAGAGTGCAGGGAATCTTATGAAAGAAGGGGGAGATAGGAAGACCTGGAGGGGACAGGAGCTAAACAAGGAGAGCAACAGAACCAAAATATCTGGGCACAGGGGTCTTTTCTGAAACTAATACTCCAACCAAGGACCATGCATGGACATAACCTAGAACCCCTGCACAGTTGTAGCCCATGGCAGGTGAGTCTCCAAGTAGGTGCCCTAGTAGGGCAAACAGTGACTGTCTGTGACATGAACTCAGTGACTGTTTCTTTGATCATCTCCCCTGGGGGAGGAGCAGCCTTACCAGGCCACAGAGGAAGACAATGAAGCAGCCAGTCCTGATGAGACCTGAGAGACTAGTGTCAGATGGAAAAGGAGGAGGACCACCCCCTTTACCAGTGGACTGAGAGAGGGGCATGGGAGTTGATGAGGGAGGGAGGGTGGGATTTGGAGAGGACTAGGGAGGGGGCTACAGCTGGGATACAAAGTGAATAAATTGCCATAAAAAATAATTAAATAAAATGTTAAAAAGATGAATTGAAAAGTAAATCCTTTGTTAGTTGGGGAAATAGATTGTCATATATAGAATATTAGTAACAGTTGTATAAAGTGGTGTATGAAAGTGTAATATATGTAATACATAGTATACTATTAGACATAATTGACATAAAGAATGAAATTATGGAATATTCCATAGTTAAGCAGAGGCTTGAAGTCAGGTTTTTTTTTTTTTTTAAGTTGTTAGTCTTTTAATGTTTTAGTTGTAAAGAATGGGGCAAAAAGGAAATAGATGCAAAATTGGTATGTAGCATTTGTTCCTGTCATTCTCTAGGTGCTTGTTTTCGAATGTTTCTATGTGCCAGATACATTTGGTAGTCCAAGGATGTAGCTTTATAGATATCTGTGTGTCAGAAGAAATGAGAACAAACAACGTATAAGCAAACAAGAAAATTCATGTAACTTCAGTAGACAGGACGGGGTCATGTTAAGGATCAAAGAGAAGACTTGTAGGGAGGTCAGTATGGGATGGAGTAGACAGAAAACGGTTGTGAATAAATTGATTTCTTATTTTACTTTTTAAAGAAAAGGTCACACGTCTCTCAGTCTCGCCTTGGCCTCACTGCTTAGCCAATGCTTGTCTTGAGTTTTTGATCCTCCTGCTTCTTCCTTTCATGTACTGGGATTTCAGGTGTGTGACAGCGTGGCAGTGTGAGCATCTGATTTTAAATGTTTGTTTGTCTGTGATCATGGGCCTTCACAGGCCGAAGAGGGGGTCAGATCTCCTGGGACTGTCCTTGCAGATGGCTGCGAGCCACTGTGTGCTTGGGGAAGGTAACCCAGGATCTCTGGAAGAGCAAGTGCTTTTTAATTGTTGAGCCACTTCTCCAGCTCTTTGTCATCTGATTTTAAAGTAAGGAAGAGAAAGATCAACACCTTAAGGAGAGAACAGTTTTTGTCTTACAATATAATTAGTAAAAATATTTAAAGCCAGATAGCTAGAACAAAACAAACAAGGGAGAAAGTAGTAAGTTTCAGAAATATGAGAGAAGCATTTGAGTTTTAAATAATCTAGTACCTTAATGAATAAATTTATTTTTAATATTGATGAATAAAATATATTACTGAGTTGTAAATAGATATGATGTAATTTATCATACTAGCCATTTTAGTGTGTATGATCAGCAACATTCAGTGTGTTTACAGTGTTGGATAATGTTACCAGTACTAATCTGCAGAAATAATTTTACAAAATGGAACTTGAGCCATTCAACATTGATTCCTGTGACCATCTTCCTTACAACCCTGACAGCCGTCATTGTGTTTTCTGCCTCTGTGAAGTCGGCACTTCTTATCTCAGATAAACAGGATTAGACCGTATTCTGCTTATTTCACTTAACATATTATCTTCGAATGTCCAATTTTTAACGATATTGTTATTACTAATTATTTTTATTTGGATGTAAGTGCATGTACCATTAGAAAGACTGAATAGATAATGAAGGGCAGTCACATGTAATGAAACGTGTTTTCATTATTGAGCCTAGTTTTTGCAGTACACTAGGTATTGACGAGGCATTTGACAGTGCTTTAAAAGGCAGATAGACATAAATGTTAGGTAGTAGTAGATTTATTCAGTTGCAGTGTGACTGACGCCTTGATTTCATCAGAACAGTGTGAAATCGAATAAACGAAAGCTAGTCATATTTGATTGACGGTCTGGAGGAAGATGCTAAGAGCAAGGAGGGGGCTAGAATAACTTTGAGGATACTTGCCTGGGTCATGGGACAGTGCCTTGCATGGGCTAATCAACAGTTAGTGTGTGAGTGCGCACGGCAGTGTGTTGACAATAAATTCATGATGTGCTTGGAGGTCTCCAGAGGGAAAGTACGTACAAAATAGTATATTACATCTGCACTCTTGAGAGTCTCTGCTTTCTCTCTCTTATACGCCTAGGAAGTTATTCATTAGCAGGCGTAAAATTAACACTGGGGATTGTAACATTTAAATATGTGCTAGTTAAAAGGATTTAAAGAAATACACTGATCATGTCACCTCAAAATTGTAGACAAGATTTTTTTATTGACCATAAAGTAGCCAGAGATAGTTTGAGGCTCTGGAATAGATTTTTTCATATTTTTATTCCTAGGTATTGAAAACAGCCACTTCATTAGCAAAACAATTGGCAGGCTAGCTGTGGATCGTAGGCCGGAATTTCCTGAGCCCTGTATTAGATACTTAGCAATTTGATGTATTTTTTTCTCAAAGTCTGAAGTCATGTTGTACATTTTATTGTAGATTCTTGTATACAATCAGAGGCCCTGTGCTCCTGCATTGCTTATTTGGCTCATCAGCTGTTCACTTTTTTTTTTCATAAAGCGTATAATAATGAACTTATATCTGTTTTTCTTGATTCTAGGCATTCTTCTAGTATGTTACCAGAAGTGTAGTAGTTGGATTTAGTGTGGGTATATCCACTGATTTTTGCCAGAAACACTGCTAGAAAGTGGGACATCCTCCCTGTAGATTGGGAATTGCATGACCCCACTGGCCATGACTGTGGACCTGACTTCTGCAGGTGGATCTTTGACTTTCTCTACTGTCTTACCCTTGTCCTTCTGTGGAAAGGAGTTCAGAAGGTCACTGCATAACAGGCACATGTGGAAACCAACATGCCATAAGCATTTGGCCACTGTCTACGTTTTTAAGAACCTGTGTTGAAAGATTTCAGTTTGTGTGGACCATGTAACTTGTTAGTCAATGTCTTAAGTAAAGCTGACTGTTATCTCTTGACTTTTAATACCAGAGTTTTTAAGACTTACACAGGATTATTTGTTCAAATTGTGTTATTTATTGGGTTTTGCTCAATATTGTGAAATTATTTTGTTATGCATATAGTTAGATGTTCTTTCTGTCACTTTGTAGTATTTCGTCATATGATGCCAGAGCCCACTAGCAGAGTTGAACAGTTCCTGAGTGAGGATTGAAAGAAAAATTAATAAGTCAACACACTACACGTGGGATCTGTTCAAGAGGGCAGCCAGTAGAGCTGTCACACTGGCTTATTGCAATAATCCCTTTTTATAGAGCAAAGCACCTCTATAAAATGAAGGGGTTCACGCAGAAGTCAAACCTGTGTACCTCGACCACTTATCTGTGTGATCCTCACACAAACAAAAGGAAGTGAACTTGGCAAAACATTCTGCCTACCCCTGTCTCCAGGTGAAGGCCAGGAAGAAAACATGTTTTTCACTGAGAGCTAAAAGACAAAGCAGCCTGACAAACAAGTGACTCTCCACAATGTGAATATTCATCCATCTAAAGAATAAATTCATTGTTATTGAGGTTTGGGTTGTTTGGCATGTTCTGCTATAATAAGCAATTGCTATTAACATTTTTATTTGCATTTTTACATATTTTGTGATTATAAGAGTCTGTGGTTCTTCATTAAATTTTGTATGATTTTGTTTTTGTTGTTTTTACATAGCTACTTTTTTAACTACTGTGATGGAATGCCTGAGCAAAGCAAGTAAAGGAAGGGTGTTATGTACAGACTGAGAGTTAATTATTCATGCCTGGGAAGGCCCGGAAGCCAGCGTAGGCGGCCGTTAGTCACCTTCTATTCACACACCCAGAGCAGAGCTGTGAGTGTCTGTGCTCAGCTTGCTTTCTCCTTTCCGTTCAGTCCAGTGCTCCAGCGTGGAGGGCAGCACCATCCTTTGGGAGGGTCTCCCACGCCAGCTGGTCTCCTCTGAACGGTCCCTCAGACTTGGCCACAGGTTCTCTCTCCTGTGCCTCTCCATCTTGTCAGATGACAACATTAACTGTCACAGGTGTTTTTTTTTTTTTTTTTTTTTTTTTTTAATAACTGCAGCTTTAGCTTGTGGTTCCTTGATCAACAAGGATGCAGAGGTTGGTGACAATGTCTTGACTGAAATTAGGCTGGTGTAATGACCTCAGACTTTGTCCTCCCTTGCATGTATTCCTTAGGGGCTCTTCATAATCCCCATTATTTTGACCATGCTGAAAGTTTTGCTTACTTTTTCTCTGTCATCTCTTTTTAATTTAGATCTGAAATTTTCTTTTTTGTATGACAGCTAATTAAAGCTTTCATTTTATAGTTACTACTAAAAAAGCAACATTGAAAATTGTATTTCCATTTTGGAATTGAATGAAGAGCACATTTTGGAATTGAATGAAGAGCATGTTCATTCCTGTAATGTTTTTTGAAATATTTTTCAGTTTTTTGATTCCAGGTCTACTCTAGTTTCTGAGGAAGCTTGTAATTCTGCTAAAAGCCCGGGACTCAACACACCTCCGTCTTGTCTTGGTCTCTTTAGGTCTGTGAGGTTGCTGATAGCTTTGTTTTGCTTCTGCAGTGTTACCTTTGAATGAGAAAAGCTGAATGCCTTTGTGTGCTTTTCCCTTGAGGATCTTTGCCTCTTCAGATATTGGTTGCCATGACGTGTTAGTGCTGCCATGATGTAACCACAGTACCCATTTGGTCGGTTCATGTAGCTCATCTCTTTGTTCATAGTTTCAAAGGGTTCAATCCTCGCTATTGGCCAGATAGTACACCATGGTGAGAGTGTCTGCAGAAGAAACATGAGAAGAAAGACTGAAATTCCAAAATCCAGTTAAAGGCACAGTTCTGGCAACCGGATTTCTACTAGGCCCACACTCTTACAGCTCAGCCTCCCTGATGTCATGGACTAGGACAAAAGTCACCAACACTCGCTCTTCCCCAAACACACTTCAGCTTTAATGTGGAGTTATCAGTTTTTTTCTTTGGTTGGCCAGTGCGAAACAAACCCATCCACTGTGTCCAGAGTGTAAGCGCTTGCTGCTGCTGAGTTCTTCCACTTCCTGAAGTGAGATATTATCAATACCTCACTATGTGTGAGGGAAGAACAAGGGATTAAATATTCCTTTTCATCAAGAGAAGAAAAGCTCCCACTGTTGAGCCCTGACTGACCATGATATCAAATACATAATGATGTATTGATGCGACAATGTTTATTTCTTACAGGTTACTCAGCCAGACAATGAAGGACCATTTAGTAAGAGTAGCAAATGAAGCCGAATTTATCCTGAGCAGGCAGAGAGCAGAGGACATTCACAGACATGCAGAATTTGAGGTAAGATGCTCCTGTGTGCTTGGTGTCAGTCAGGTCGCTGCTGTTGTAGATGGTAATTAACTACTTGAACAGAATGACAGTGTTATCTAAAGCATGCTGTTCATCTTAAAAATTAAGTTTGTGAAAATCGTGGAGGATTCTGGGAAAGCCCTCTTGCTTGGTTCAGTACCAGTTCAGCTGCCATTTGCTCATAGTACCTTCTGTGTTTTGTTGATCTGCTTTTGATGATGGGAATGGGTCTGTGGTCTGATGGTTTCTCAAAAAGAAAAATCAGTAAGGCACTCAGCCCTCTGTGGGCAGGTCTCCTGTTGTGTGCTGTGGTTTTCTGTGTTTGGAGGTCTGGTCCTCTGCCTGCTGAGTCATCTTGCTAAGCCTGCAGCTCTCCTTCTGTCATCCCTGAGAGGCTATGTTTTGTGTTGGCCATCCTGTGCCACTGCTTATTTTAGCAGCTCCTCCTGGACATGTGCAACAGATGTGAACTCTTAAGGGGAAAAGACTGGTTCATAGACATATAAATGACTAAACAAGGATGAAATAGAAGATTTGGCAAGAACACTTGTGGGAAATGAAAGACATGTAACAAGTAGTGTAGGTTCTTTCTCTCTGGAAAGATAGATAAACTCAAATGTTTTTCTGGCGGTTTATAAGCAACGGAAACCACCCCAGTACAGACGAGTGAATATAGTGTAAAGGTCACCCATAGTTTGGCCTTAAATTAACTTTCTGCACTTTTTGCGCTACTGGTTACTTTTTTATTACAAACAGAGATGCTGTTGTATATGCGGACAAAGCCTCTGCTAGTGGGGATGCTGCTAGCATTCAGTTATCAGTCATTGCTGAGGTGTTGCTCTGAGGAGTACATCTTTTTAGTTCTTCGCTTTTTATCATTTCCATGACATTGTTTTTTTTTTTTTGTTTGTTTGTTTTGTTTTGTGTTGATGTTCTATTAATGTCATAAGCACCAATTAGGTATACATCTCGACTTTTTTTTAAAGTGTTTTTTTTAAAGCTGTAAACAGGAAGTGTATTATAAATAACACGATGTGCAACGTTGGACCTTATAAATAGGGTATATGCATGAATATATGCATTTTAAGACAAAGTTTTTGTAAAAAAAGTTTCTTGCAGTTACAGTTTGCATAACCTATATACATCTGCAAAATAGATGTAATAAAATTTATCACTTAATGATTTTATTTTTCAGAGCCAATTTAATTTAGAATTCATCTCAGTAAGAGTTTCGTGATGTTCTTTTATACAATACTGCTTTGAATTTCATTTGTTATGCTATAGAACTCACTTCTCATTAACCTCAGTGGAACTACATACCATGTGGCCAATTAATTTGCTTGATTTAATTAATAAAATCATAATTCCCTTTATGTGGTATGCTCGTTATGAAAATACTTCATTACTGCTGTGTGAATGGCGTGTGTAGGTGGGGGTATGTACATGGTGTGTATTAGGGCACGTGGCCCTCGGGTGCTCATGCGCGTGAAGCTGAGGCCGATGTTGCTGCTTCCTTGATGCTCTCCATCTTACTCTGGCAACAGCCCTGGAGCTCCTCAGGGCATCCAGGCTGCCCTGGGTCTGGGGTCAGCCCCTCTTTGTTCCTGTGACAGAGGCACTGCTGCACAAGCTCACACGTGGGGCCTGTGTCCATTCTCAGCCTTGGCCAGCTGAGCCGTCTTTTCAGCCCCAGCGATGTTTTTCACAGGAACTTTAGCATATTCATTTAGACAGACAAGACTTTGTAGTATTTATCTTTAATCACAAATTAAAAATGAATAGTACTGTTTTTAATACTTGAATATTTCATATACATTTTCAACATTATTAGAATACTGGCACATCTTATATATTTAAATATATTTTAAGAGTTTTGATATTATTGGACTGCTAATATTTTTATGCAGATGTTTTTTGGTCAGATATTATCCATACATTCTAGAAGTCTGGGATTACAACTATACTAGGTACTAAAATATTATTGATATTTTTATATAACTTCCTCTATGCTTTGAAAATTATGTTCTGTAGCCAGCTTCTCTGCATGATTTCTTTTCAGTAATTAAATTAACATTTCCAGCTGCTGAAAAACTTGTTGGCCTTTTCTTTTCATTGTGTTCCTTCATGCGTAAAATGTGAGACAGCCACATATTTTTAATTCTCTCAGAGTACCATTTTATAGGCTGGGTTTGGCAGCTATATAGTGAGAATGGTTTATTTTCCTATTTAATTTTAAATAATAATGTAGAATATTAATCTTGTGTCTGTTTAGGTATGGACCTAATATCTGATACATGACTATCCAGTATGGCTGTCTTCAGGAATTTATTAGAGGTTGAGGGTTTTTCCCTTTAGACAGTACACCTAGGTTATTTTTAGAGATGGAGGATTTCAGACCCCTGGGCTGTCTCTTTGCACATGTAAGGACTATAAAACTAAGATTTTGAAACCCTGTAAGTCAATATAATTGCCAATGGGGTCAGGAATCTTGATGATAATAGACCTGGACAATTTGGAATAGAATAAATAAATAAATTTTATGTCTATTTTTCTCTTTTACTTTATTTGGAAAAGTTCCACTGAATGTTATTCAGATGAGGAATGCTTTTTCTTACAGCTTTTCTTGAAAGTGTTTTTTCATAGGACAGTCTTCAGAGCAGATCATGTCTGTCCCTCAACACTCTTCTCGCTATTCTGCAGGAATTCCTCACCTAGGTAACGCATCTATGTGTGTCTTCAGTGAGCATGTCTTCAGTGAGCACTCTTTTTAAAAAGCTCGTAGAAGTCAATGAGTAATCTTTGGGGTTTACTTGGGAAAGTCTAAGCTAATTAATACTTTATGTTCCTAGTTGAGACTCTGATCTGACCAGTGTTGTTTGGTGTATTGTTGACTGGACACTTTAAAACCTTTAAATGAAAAGTCTCCAAAGCTGATTGGCCATTTCATTTCTGCCTGGTGGTACAGAGTTGGTTTGCTGATGCACTATAGTAAAATAAAATGTGGGTATGCGCACAGTTTTTACAGCTTGCTGACGCGGTGGCGGAAGATGGAGTGCTAACAGTATGCTTTTCGTTCAGCGTCTGTTCCTTAGCTGCCTGTTGTTTTGATCAGCATATTAGCCTACCCAGCGTTGACAAAGAATTTTAATATGGGAATGAAATGTTGTGCTTGAAATGAGAGGCTTAGAAACATTCTTAAAATGTCAGTGCCTGTCCTCAAACCTGAAGAATTGCAGTTATCCTGATTAGTCAAAACAGCCTTGAAAAATAAAAGTCATGAAGAAGATGCTCACTTTCCCATTTCCGTACTGCCGTAGACGTAGTGACCAAAGCTGTGGTACGGACACAGTTACAGACGTGGGGAAAAGTGACATAAATACAGATCTCGGAAGCTTGTAGTTTGCTGACATCCGGGCCCAAACTACTTAGCGGGTGGTGTGTAGTCCTGATACAGAGTTCACAGGCTCCTGTCCTGCTTAGCGGGTGGTGTGTAGTCCTGATACAGAGTTCACAGGCTCCTGTCCTGCTTAGCGGGTGGTGTGTAGTCCTGATACAGAGTTCACAGGCTCCTGTCCTGCTCAGTACTCGTCACAAATAATCGCAAGTTCTGGGTACGGGCATTGCATTTATTCCAGGAATGTACAGCGTGAGCTTTTCTCTAAGGTACCTCCTTGCCAATCAAGTCTAGAGTTTGGGTTTTTCACCAGGAGAGGATTTTCAGAGTATAAGGTATGCATGCCAAACCAGTGATTCATGGGAGGGAGCAGATTTCCATCATCATGGCACTCCTTCCTCTTTATTCCTAATTTCAGCTTGTCAGTTCTGTGCTGACATTGAGGGCATGTTCCTTATCATTGTTATAAGGTCTTCGCAGTGTCAGTGTGGCAGCTGGTAGGTTCAGTTGTCTGGGTGCTCCTCCGAGTCTGTGCTAACTCCACAGTCAGCCGGTGGGACATGTTGTCACTGGGATCCACTTATCCAGAACTTTGAAACTGAGGCTCTGAGACACACCTTTGTATGGGGCTGCTGCAGCTTGATGCCCTCCTTTGGAAGAAGGGAGTTGGACCTGCACAGACACGTATCACTCAGAGTGGATCAGTGGCCTTTCTCAGTAGGAGCCAGAATCACACAGCTTTTCTCAGAAAACATGATGGTGCATCTTTGTAACTTCTTATCTGGAAATAGATTTTTGGATATACTACCAAAAGTTAAATCTAAAAATAATAACTAACTAATTGGATGTTATCAAGTGTAAAAATTCTCAAGTCAGAACATTTTCACCTTTTTCAAGAACGTGGAAGCTTACAGAATGGGAAAGAATATTTGTAATTCTTTTATCACATAAAGGTCTTACATTCAGATTATATTAAGAAAACATCAACTCATAGCTTTAATAGAACTTTTAAAAAGATGTGTGCATAAATGCCCCAAAACATGAACAATGCTCTGTCCTTAATATTAGCAAATGCAAATCAAAGTGTGATCAGATAATCCTTCATATACAGTGGAGTGGCCACCTTGAGAATATAGGAAAACACTCACGAGGACATGGAAATATTTGGAACACTGACACTTGAGTTACTCTTTTATTCTCAGCCATGTATTCAGGCATCTTAGAAACTGTCTTTGCGCTCGTCTCATGTCTCAGGTGTTAACACTCTCGTTTCTGTAGTGCAGGCCCTCCTGCTCCTCACTGTCCCTCACCCACATCAGTAACAATGATCTAAAACATAAACTGGGACTTACTGTCTTTTCAGTCACTCTTTAGTTTTAAAACCATGAATTAAATGTTTATCATGGTTCTGAAGACCTCTTGATCTCGTTCCTGCATTTCCGGTTCGTCTTCCGTCCTTCTCCCCACATATTTTTCTGTAGTCACACTACCCTTTGAGCTCTGCCAGTATTCTGACTTCTGCCTTCTTCCGTATCTCTGTAGACTCTGTAGACTTACTTACAAGATACTCTCCTTCTCAGTCAGGAAAATCCAAGCTTTTCCACAAGTGGCATAGATGCCTGATTTCCAGGAATTAAGAGCTTCTGCTGAGGAACAGATGATTAGGCAGTCAAAAAAGTGACATGTGTAATGTGTTAGCTGGTAATTGTAAGGATGGACAGGAAGTGCCAGGAGGATGATAGGAAGGGAGTTACTGAAGGACCGAGTTATGGAGCTTGGAGGAAGAATGAGAAAGGTAAAGGGATTAAGTAGGCCAAAGGTGTGAGGCAGCTGCAAGCCTGACTCAGTGTGAGAACACAGTCGTGGGACTGGATGGGGGAAAAGGGTGACTGGAAGGGAAGCAGGTTCAACTGTTGATGTGGATTCCTGTAGTTCTGTGTGCAAGAGGTAACATTTTTAATGGGCCACTCTGGTAGCAGTTTTAGGTAGAGAGAGAAAGGAGTTTGCTGTTCCTGCAGAGATAAGAAAGGGCCATCTGAACCTCACTAGGAACTTGACCATGGTGAGATGGCTGAACTTGAGTGTGTGTGTTTGTGCTCACAGGGTCTAGGGAGGGAAAGTAGGAGGTGAGGGCTCACTGGAAGGTCTTTCTCTGAACAACTCAGTGACTGGAATTGCTCAAAGGAAAGGCTATGAAGGAACCACTGATGTCACAAGGGAAGGTCAGGGCCCAGTTTTGAACATGTTGAATTTGAAGTTTCTGTTAGCCATCCATGTGATATCTGTTAGTCACAGCTGGATATGTAAACTTGAAATTCAAAGGACCTTCTTTGTTGGGAATACAAACTTTGGAATGTCATCACTGTCACACTTAGAGCTATGAGTCAGAAGGAGATCCCAAGCACAAGAATGCAGAGGCAAGCTTGTTTTGAGATAAAATGAGAAATATTGATTTTTACAGTTTTGAAACTTTTGGTAAGAGTGATACACTGTACCAACTATTGCCTTAAGTCAGAGCAGGGCTGCCTATTGCTGGGAAGGTGTCTGTTCTGCCCTCTGACTGTTACCACGGCTGCTCACAGCACCTCTGCCCTGCTGCTGGGCAGCGTCTCAGCCCTCAAAACCAAGAAGGGACAACCGCACTGTCCTTGTGCCACATAGGAGCTGGAGTTAGGTCGTTTACTCCTTCTGTGACTTCCCGGCCTGGGCAAAGTGTGCAGCGTAGTTGTTCAGCTAAGTTTGTTTAGTGGATAACGTGACTCAGTCTTAGGGAATTCTGTCAGATTTAAGGTTATGGAATGACTTTGTATTTAGCAGTTGCCTTTTTGGTGTTTACCAAATAATAAATGAGTGCTCATATGCCAGGAAACACCATTATGTTGCCCGACTTTCACATTGTAGTTTGACATTTGAGTACAGTAAAAAGATGGTCATTTCGTTCTTGTTTTAATATTGCAAGTCTCTTATAACTGATTTGAAAATGATTTTCAAAGTACAGGAAATGTGTATACTATTGAAAGTCCCTTATGTGACTCTAAAAGTTTTCATCTGATTTAAATACTTAACTTGGGTCAATGGGAAAGAAAGTTTATTTTAGATTTGACAGACAGTATTACTTAGATAATCACTTGATCATTTTCACATGGCTCTTCTTCATCCCATTCAAAGTAATTCATGCTCCTCTGAGCTCCCGGGGGTGAGTGGAGGTCCACGTCTGTGCTCTGCAGTAGTTACCTCCATGCTTTGATTTCCTCTCAATTGCATGCCAGTTGCATGTGCATCCTGGAAGTTGCTGCTGAGCCAGGCATCTGCTTGTATTGACACCTGTCTCTGGCCACCTGTCACACATAGCTGAAGGCAGGAGGTTTTGATCAATGGAGATGCCATGCCGAGGCTAGAACTTTAGGGAAAAGCTTGAGTGTGGTGTCATGTGCTAATCCAGCTGTGTGTGATACTTTGCAGTTACCCTGGGAAGTTATTATTTGGTCAGAAGAAGTAAATGTGGTTCTCTATTTGTCAGACTTCATCAGAGGCTGAAAGGGGGTGATAAAGGTCAAACTATCCCCTCTTATATTTAGCAACGTGAGATTTGGATCTGTTTTATTTTTTAGTATGTGTTTTCTTTATTACTAACAAGGGTAAATCTATGTAAGCATTAGGCATGGTGGCGTTTGTGGATGCAGACCAGTGTAGCACATGCTCATGACAGATCTGTTCCTTGTTGGAAGTTTCCCCTTGAGAGTATGTCATGATACTTTTTATTATAAGTTAATTCATCTGGTGGGGGGGCACATTATAATGGTGCATAGGTAATATTTGGGGTCAGAGGACAACTTTTGGGAGTTAGTTCTCTCCCTTCCCTCGGAAGGTCCCAGACCTTTAACCTCTGAGCTGTCTTGCCCACCCAGGAAGACATTTTAAGAACACAGTCTCAACAGCTCGTTTACAGCTCTATCTGAAGTGAAGCAGTGGTGCCGTTCTTTAAAATTCTAAGGTCATTCAGAGGCAGTGCTACAGTGAAGACGATCAGAGGAAATCAAGCAGAGGCTCTGGGGAGATGTGCACAAATGTGGACTTGAGGTCCGATCCCTACCACTCAGGAAGAAGCTGCCTGGCTGCCCTGTGGAAAGGCAGAGACAGACAGATCTCAGAACCCACGGGCCAGACATCCTAGCTGGTGAGGTCAGTGAGATATGCCTCAGACAATAAGGGGAAGAGCAGCTGCGGAAGACGTGCAAAGTTAACCTCTGTCTTCTGCATGAATGTAGGTGCATGCACACACATGCACATGGATAAATACGTGCATGTATGTTGCATACCATACACTCCACACAAACTTGACTAGATCTTGGTAGTTGGTATTTTACATCCAACTATGGAAGAGAGGACATTAATAAAACACGTTATCAAAATGTCTTAGGATGTGTATGCTTGCGGGTAGTTAATAGCTACTCATGCCGTTTAAGAGTCAGAGAAAAATCTGGGACTGGGGTTGGGGAGGGGGCTGCAGGAATCCATGCTCCACCCAATGAACATTCACAGAGAGGACCTAGTCGCCCTGCTCATATGTAGCCCATGGCAGCTCAGTGTACAAGTGGGTTCCCTAGAAAGGGGAACAGGGACTGTCTCTGACATGAACTCAGTGGAGGGTTCTTTGACACCCCCCCCCCCGCCCCGAGCGGGGAGCAGCCTGACCAGGCCACAGAGGAAGACAGTGCAGCCAGTCCTGATGAGACCTGATAAGTTAGGGTCAGATGGAAGGGGAGGGGGACCTCCCTTGTCAGAGGACTTGGGGAGGGGCATGGGAGGAGGTAAGGGAGGGAAGGTGGGATTGGAAGGGGACTACAGCTGGGATTCAAAGGGAATAAATTGTAATTAATAATAAATCAAAAAATTATTAAAAGACTGGAAAAAAGTTAAAATAGAGTATAAAATACTTCTTTCAACGCAAGGACCTGATGGACATTGGACAGACTTTTTTCAGAACCTTTGAGTGACAGTGTGGGTTGGTCAGCAGTCAGTAGGTCTGTAAGTGAGCTTTTTGTTCAAGTTCAACCAAAATCGCTTGCTTGAAAAGGTATCTTTTTGCCCTGGCGAGCAATGTATTGTTAAAGTTAATTTATTTCTGCACTTCCTGAAGAAAAGTCTAGGATTACTTAATGGATTGCAGCCTTGTCTTTCTCCTTGAAATTTCCTGAGCAAGTAGTGCATGAATATTGACTCAGGAGTCTCGGTTTCTAACCCTGCCTGTTCAGTCAGGGAGTGCGTAGAGTTTGTTTGTCAAAATGGAGCTCCCTGTGTGGAACCTTACTTTAGATTAAAATAGTTTACCTCTTTTGGAATTATCACCTAGTCACTTATTTTAATTCACAAATAAGACTGAGTGATGTATATTATAATTTGAATATATTTATGGGGATAGCTAATTCAGTCTAATTAGTACATATTACCTCTCGTGCTTATCACTGTTCTGTGGTACAAACACTGAGATTCTGTTCTCTAATACAATATATTTTTCTATTTTCTAATATAATATATTTTTGCTATGGTTATCATAATATAAAATAGACCTTTTAAATTTTGTTTTTCTTCTATAACTCAATTTAAAGTTCAAAATGTCAGTTACACTGGAATGTTTGAAAGAATTGAAATGGTGTTTGCAGATAGGCCCCCAGCGTCTGGGCTGTTTTAGCTCTGCCTATGGTGGCAGGTGTATATGGCCGTTGGCTTCCCGGCTTGGCCGCCTGGCTGCCTGCCACAGCCTGGCCACCTTCCCCGCCCCCAGCAGGGTTTGATACATTGTACATGATGCTTCGGCATCACGGTGGTCTAACTATAATTATCCCAACAAAAATAGATTCATTTTGTTTTGTTGGGTTTTTGAGACAGGGTCTCACTATGTAACTGTGGCTGGTCTGGAATTCACTATGTACACCGGGCTGGCCTCAAACTCACAGGGATTCACTGGTCTCTGCCTCTTGAGTGCTGGGATTAAAGGCGTGTGTTCTTGGGTAGATTTTGTGAGTGCTGTCTACAGCTAATTTCTTTCTGTTTTGAAGGGAGGAATGAGTATCACCCAATTTATTTTTCTTTGATATACCAGGGAATGCAGTTTTTAAATGCAGTTCTTAAAAGTTGTATAATGTTTTAAAACTTAAACTCTTTGCATTTGGCTTTTCTGCTTTGCTGTGTCTCCTACGCTTGTATAGTAAACCATGGCATGTTTTGTTTCCAGAAGAGTCTGTCTGTGCAAATAACATAATTGATATCTCTCTTTATGAAGATGTTCAAGTTAGCCAGCGGTACAGCCCTGGCTCACAGCTGAGACTCTCACGTGTCATTGCCTGTTGTTTGGGTTCTTTGCCGGGACCCTTGGGCGAACTTAGGCAGGTACCCTGCTATAGCTCTCCTCCATGTAACGTCTATTGTCTGATAGCTACTTGGAAGATATTTAGTTCTCTAAATATTTAGAAAATATTTAGTTTGAAATACACTGTCCTTCAGCCACTCGAGCTAGAACATTGAACTAAGCAAAGACTTAAAATGGAGCAAATGATGGTCTTTGCCCCCCTAGTTGGTGGGTCTCCACCTTCCCGCAGTGTCGGTCAGGAGGACAGCTTGGTCGAGTACCGAGCACTCATTGACGCAGAGGAAGTCCCATGAGTGTAGGACGTGCAGACCAATTGAAAAGGTAGGGTTAGCTAGAGATGCACTAAAACACTGTTTTCACTCTGAGTAAGGATAGTCTTAAGGTTATTTTTTTCATTATTTTAAGATAAACAGTATGTTTTTTAAACTAGTGTTTTGGAGGGCCCTTCCTCCATTGGCACGCATGTATTGTCTCATCTTCCTGGAATTTTACCTCTAACTTGAACTGCTCTTCACAACTTCAGGCCTGTGTACAAAAAGTGTCTCTCTTTACTTTGCTTGAGTATCTGGAGAGCCCATGTTGGGGACATTTCTGCAGCTGTCTCCTCCTTGTGGTCTGTTTCCTGTCATCTCCCTGCTGAGCACGTTTCCCTCACTTGCAGATGTCAGCCATCCCTAGGTCTCTCCTTTACTTGCCTTTCTGCAAAACATTTTTATTCTGCTTCCAAATACATGTTTTGCATATTGTCTTTTTTAACTTTAACTACTACCTAAATATGGTCTAAACCCCTGAAATAACTGTGCATTTGTTCATTTATTCTTTACCAACGTTTTCTTGCTTTTATATAAAAGGCCAGAATAGTCCTTCTGAGCGCCGGCTTCTGCAGCCTGGCCTAGAACAGGCTTTCCCTCTCCGTTCCCGCTCTGTGCCTCCTCCCACTGCAGCCCACGTTGTGTCCCACACTGGTCTCTTGGTCCTCCAGTCACAGCGTCTGCACGTACCCTCTCCTCTTTCCTCTCCTCGTTCCCTTTGCCACATCCACATCACGCCTTCTTGGCTTCTCCTTGTCTACCCACCAGCAATCCCCTAAATATGAGCCAAGCTTGTAATCTCTTATGTTACCACTAAGCCAGTCATTTGGCTTTGCTTGGGTATTTGCCTGATTGTTTGTTTCTGTCCTTATCATGTGCTTTAAGGGGGTAAAGCACACTTACATGTCCACAGTGCCAACACACTGGTTTTCATGTTAAATGCTCAGCAAAAAATTGTTTAATAAATGATTGTTAACTCCAAGCTCCACATTTCATTTCTCTTCCTGATGGAAAGTAACAATTCAGTTCTCTGTGAAAGCAAAATGTGGCTGTGGGGTATGGAAACTGGTTAAGAGTCTAGCTTCTTCCATCTGCCTGTAGATGACCATTATCTAACATTTATTAATCAGGCTCTCCCTTTCCATGTGTGTTTTTGGCCCCTTGTGAGAAGTCAAGTTGGCTATAAATATGTGGCTTCCTTCATATTTTCTGTTCTCTTGGACTGAGTGGTCCATTTTTAATTTTTTTAATTTACTTTGTGTGTGTGCATGTGCATAGGTGTCTGCAAAGATCAGGTAAAGGCTTTGGGTTCCCTGACAGTGGCGTGACAGACAGTTGTGTGCTGGGGCCTGGGAACTGAACTGGGTCCTTTGGAAGAGCAGCAAACCACCTGCTGGGCTGTGTCCAGACCGCGCAGGCCGCGCGGTGGTCTGTCAGCCGCCGCTCCTCTCTGCTGGTCCCGTCGTTTTGTGGTGCGTTGCTGTAAAGTTAGGTTGGCCGCACTTTGTTGTCTTTTGCAATTAAATATAAATTCTAGAACTATTTTTGCTTTGGTGAAAAATGTCTATCTTAAATAGGGTTTGCAGATATTATACATATTTAAATTTAGGTTTGTGTCAGATCTCTGTGGAACCCAGGCTGGCTTGAAATGTGCTCTATAGCTAGAGTGATCTTGAAGTCATGACTTTCTTCCCTTTCCCTCCCAAGTACTAGGGTTGTAGGCCTGGTTTATTGGCTGTGACTGGAACTTTTAACATGATTTCTTTCAATCTGTGAACATACACTATCTTTTTTAATGTGTTTGTGTGCCTTCAATTTTATCATCTGTATTTTATAATTTTCAGCATTGATATCTTTTATTTTCTTACTTAAATTTGTTCCCAAGTAGTTTGTTTTTATAGTTATTGTGAATGGTATGCTTGCTTTATTTTTTTTTTCAGATAGTTTGTCATTATATAGAATGGCTACTGATTTCCAATACTGATTTTGTGCCCTGCATCTTCAATGACTTTTGTATGCCTCTGTTGAAATGATCAGATAGTTTTGATCTTTATTTTGTGAATGTGACATATTTAGTTTAAGGTCCATAATTGTGAAATTTGGAGAAAGTCAAGAAAAAGCTTCATGACTTACACATACATAAGGACTTTTGAATGAGACCTCGAGACACATAACAAAAGCAGAAGTTGACAAATAATATTGAAAGTAAAAAGCTCCCACAGAGCAAAGTAAAAGAAGAGAATGAAGATTTATTGGATGAGAGAAAATGTTTGCAAGTCATACACTGAATAGGTCGAATATCCAAGAATATTTAAGGAACTCAGAAAACTAAACCAATACAAATAGCCTCACTTGAAACAAGCAAATGAGGGTAAGGGACGTCTCATTGAAAAAGAACACTTGTTATGTGTGCAACTTGAGTCATGCTTTCTCACAGGCCCACAAAAGCTGGCTTTGGCCACATGGGTCTGTGACCTCAGTGTTCGCAGGAGAGAGCTTTTAGACAGTTAGCTTGATCGCCCTACACTGAGTCCATGCTCAGTGAGAGCTTGTCTCAAGGGCCTAAAGCAAAGACTGATAGACACCTGAATTCCCCTGTGGCCTTTGCACACCTGCACATTGGCACAGTTACATGTGCTCATATAAGTTCATACTCCACCCAGATGAACACACATCCTTCTTCCTCCTCCTCTCTCTCAAAAACAAAGCGAGTCCTTTAAAGACTTTTCTTGAAAGCGGGCTTGGTAGCGCATACCTTCATTCCTAGCACTTGGGAGGCAGAGGCAGGCCAAACGCTAAGTTTGAGTCCAGGACAGCCGAGGCTAAAAGGACAAACCCTGTCTTGAAAAACCAAACAACAACAAACAAACGAAAAGACAAACTAATTGCGAAGATATTAAAAATTTAAGCATCCATTACTATTTGAGAAATCACACTGCCGTGAGCTCTCATTGTGCCTCTTAGGTTTACAATTGACATATGCCGACGTGGACTGGAGAAAAAGGAAATAGTTAGCAGTTGGTAGAATTTTAAGTTGCTACCATTATTTGGAATGATAGTTTAGTGGGTACCCCAAACGAAAAATACCAAAACCGTATGATCCGTGTTTCCCACTACTTGGCATGTATCCAGAGAAATTGAAACTGTGTCTTACAGAGGGATCTGCACATTTAAGCTTTTTAAAAATTTTTTAATCATTGTTCATAGCGCCAAGATACTGAATCAAACTAGAAGTCAGAATGTATAAAGAAAGTATGTGAACCCATAAGAACACACTTTAGTCCTAGAGAAGGAAGCCCTCTCCTTTGTTAGCAGGGGAGCGTGGAGAGCATCGTGCTTTGTCAAGGGTGCCCAAGATCTTCCCCATGTGTGACCTCTAGGAAGTGGGGAGGATTTTGTCCTGCTTCTGTGTCGCCCATTCAGGAGCTACAGGTAACGAAATACAGTGTCCAGGAGAAAGGTTTGTCAGTGCTTTCACCACCATGAAAAGTGTTTCAAATGATAGATATGTAATTGCCTTGATTTGATCATTTCACACTTTTCATGCTGTTTACACATATGGAAACTGTATTGGACTTTCTAAATATGTTCAGTTTTTTTTTTTCTTTTTTTCAGTATGAACAAAATGTCAGTAGTTCTCTATTGCCAGTTTCTCCATACAAACGAAAATAAGTCATGATAACTTTCACATTTTCATGATTGGAAGGTTTCAAATTGTAGCTTTAATTCTAATCAAACAAGTGCTGATTGTATGTGAAAATTATGGAATAAAAAAATAGAATGAAATACAAATAAGACATTTAAAAAAATCAGAACTCATGATTGGCTACATGTTTTGAGGTTTTCTTTGGTGTTATCTTAATTTTGAAAAAAGGTATTACAATGTTAAAGAATAAACACCGGTTGAAAACATATTCATAAAATATGCTTCCCAGCGTATTTGTGGAATATTGGATAAAATTTGTTGAATTTCCTTTAGTTTTAATTTCTTTAAAGTAGATATAATGAAATTTGAATGAAAGATATGTTGGTGGAATAAGATTATATGATGTAATTAAAACGTACACTAAATTGTCTTAGTGATGGCCATGATTATTACTGTTGCACTTTTGTACAATTTAACGGTCAAAGCCAAGTACCAATCTGCATTTGAGAAACTTAGTACACATTAAAGGGAGAAGCTCATGTTCATTTAGTATTTGAATTTGAATTGGTATGTGCTTTGAGTAGCCTTGGTCTTAGGTAGGTTTCAGCTTAGATTAAGAAATTAATTGAGAGGATTTCTCATACTTTTGCATTTTATTTTTTAATATTTTTATAATAAAATATAATAAGGTGGTTTAAAACACAGGAAAAAACTTTCTTCTAAGATTTATTATTTATTTATCTATTTAATAATGAGTTTTCTAGCATTTCATTTCTAGTACATGTAAGGGAATTCAAGTAAATAATGATCTTCCAAGGTGAAATAATTGAAATTGTATTGTGAGCTCTATAAGTATCATCTGATTAGGGGTGTTTTTTTCTTAATTTCAAGCCATTAGATATAATAATTCAATAAATTTAAACTTCAGGCAATTAACCAGTTCTACAATCCATTGAAACCACTGCCTTAGTCCTTAAGAATGATTCAGTGAGATTTTGTAATTTAAGCCAATGAAAGCATTTCAGCTGAGTTTTTAACAGTGGTAACCTCATAGCATATATTTATCTCATGATTTCTTCCATCATAGCGTGAAGAAATGAATTATTGAAAAGATAAAAATAAATTTGTTTGCTTTCTGTCAGAGTTCATATCCACAGCCAGCCTTGATAGAAGACCAGAATGATTTAGACAAGTTTGCTTTGGAGACTCATAACATATGCTTGCTGGACAGAATTGAGTTATCCCTGCTCTGGAGAGTAAGTTACTGTAGCAGGGGCTGACAGAGATGAAGATAACTGAGGGAAATTCAATTACCTTTTAGTGTTTTCTTTCTAATGGGATTCTTAATGTGAAAAAGATCCTTACATGATGCGCTGGTTGCTCCCGAGCTGCGCCTGGATACCTGCTTCCCGAATGCTCTGGTACTTCAGATGGAGGCTCCTTTTGTGTAGAGCAGCCTCGGAGCTCTGTGTGGCAGATTTGACCGAAACAGTCTTCTAAGTGTTTTACTTGATGTAATTGGTAATTTATATAATTCTTGACGATAGTTTGTAGTGTCTAGTATTTTAGGTGAGGCTCTCATTTAGCATGATAGCTGTGCTTTTCCTCTCTCACAATCCATCTATTCATGGCTCTATCAGTTACCATGCGCTGCTTCCTGGGGACCTGTGCATTTTTGTTAGACCTTTTGTTTTGTTTTGTTTTGTTTTATTTGTTTTTTTGTTTTTTTTTTTTTCAAATCTGCATTGGTATCTTTATTCTCCCATACTCTCTTCTATTTTTCAGTGTCTTAGAATCTGCAGAGAAAAATCTGCAGTCTTAAACAATTGCCTTCAGATTCCTCTCTCAGTACCTTCATAGATTCCTCTGTTGTCCTCATGTCCCTTGACAGACTTTGACATTGATGTCACAGCCTTCTCTTTTGAAAGGTTTTGTTTTGCCTTTACTTTCTTAGCGATGTTTTCTTAGTCCACTCTTTATTTCTCCTTTTCTTATTCCTTTGATCAAAAGTATAGGTCCCTGACACAGAAACTGCTAGGGCAGTTTGAACCTCTGCGTTTTGTTTTGACAGTTCATTAGTGACAGTAATACCTAAATGTTGACATAGGAAACATCATCTGTATGAGATCTGTGGATTTAATTTATCTAGACAATTCAGAAAAAGCATTACAGGAACCACACAGTCAACCTGCCCTTCTGACCTCTTTGAAGCATGTTCTGCCTTTTCCCTTTATAGGTAGTCACTTCACTTATTAATCCCTTCACAGTGTCTACGCACTCATAGAGGACTGTGTATTCCTGTCCCCTTTCTTGATAGGAATCATGATGCTACAGAACTCAACATTCTGTTGTGACAACTCAGTATTTTTAAACACGTGAGAGACTTTTTCCTCATAGTGTCTTTATTATTAAACTTTTGGAATTTTGTCTTAATATGTAGTATTAAAAATTATTGTAGAGTCTTTCAGGAGTTTGTTTTCTCCTTCTGTTCTGTGTTCCAGGATCCCACTCAAATCACCAGGCTTTCATGACAAGCGCTCTTTCACACTGAGCCATTCTGGTGGCTTTTGCCTTATATTTCTTGGATATAATTTTAATCCTATTTGTGTGCAAGTGTGTGTCTAATGAGTCTGTTAATTATCTCTGACATTCTTCTGTTTAGTACAGCCTAGTATGGTGGCTTTCTTCTTTCCTTTTTTCTTTTTCTTTTCTTTTTTTCTTTCTTCGGCCTCAATTGTTATGTAAGAAGGATGACCTTGAACTTCTAACCTTCATGTCTTTGGACCGTAGATGCATGCCAACACAGCTGGCCATTATACTGCAGAAAGTTTTTAAAAGTCTTTTTTGTTTCAAGTATAGGAGTGTTTTTTTTATGGTATCTCAAATTTTTTTAGTAGTTAAAAGGGTAATGTATATACATATTATAAAGAAACTGTTTTTCTCAATATTTTTATGTTTAAATATTTTATTCATATATTTAGTATTTATTGTGCTATGAATCCCATTTATTTTATACCTATGCCTGTATTTCCCTAGAATGTCCACTATATAGTCCCAAATTCTCCCTCTGAGTTGACATTCTGCTTCTGTGATATTATAAAGGCCTCCATGTTCTGAGGTGTGTTTGCAGATGTTTTCTCTCCACTTCTAATGCATATACTTTTCTATATTGCTGTTGAAGCGTTTACTTTATTGAGGCATTCTGATTCATTCTCGTGTAAGTAGGAATGTTTTCCTCACCCCCCACCTTGTCTCCCTACTCAATTTTATTCAGAATTACAATATCATTTATGTAATATAGATTTACTTTGTTTGGTTCTGTCATATCTGAAGATAGTATTATGTCTTCCTACTTTTACTCTTCTGATGTTCTGTTTGAGCTGATTAATCTGCTCTTCTCAATAAAGTGTAAAAAGCAAAATGGTAGGCATTGTGTTGCTGTTGTTCATGTAGGAAGGATGGACCGTTCTCTCTTAGGGAGATGGAACTGTGGGTGGAAATGTGTATACTTACTCTTCAGGGAAGAGAAAAGCTTTATTCCTTTGTTGTCAGCGGATAATAGTAGTGTATCTTCTTTTAAAGATTTGGTGGAATTACTCCTTGAAATAGTTGACTACAGTTTGCATGTTTTCAAACATTTATGGATAGTATATCTTAGTAGAAAATGAAATTCATTGTGTTTACTTTTTAACCCTTTTATTAGTTTAGAAGCAGTAAAATAGTTTAAAATTTGGAAATATATTCCTTATTTTAAATATCTAGCAAAGTGGTTAAAAACTGTCTAGAAGGCTTTTGTTTTTAAATGTCAAAGAGTTGAAGGAAATAACCTAGAGTATTGTCTTCAGGTTTTTTTTCATTTAAAAATTTTCATCATAGCTGGAGAGATGGCTCAGGGGTTAAGAACACTGGCTGCTCTTGCAGAGGTCCTGAGTTCAATTCCCAGCACCCACGTGGTGGCTCCCAACGATCTATAGTGAGATCTGGTGCCCTCTTCTGGTGTGCAGGCACACATGCAGACAGAATACTGTATAAATAATAAATAAAAAGTACAGGAGGAGAAATGTTTTAAAAATTTCCATTCATTTGATGTGTGGTAGGTCTCTTGAGGTGTTTCTTTTGCTTTCCTCCACGTAGCCAACTGTTTCAGTTGTTACATTAGTTTGCTACAGTAATTTGTTTGTGCAATAGATGGTCTATGGTCAGTTTAATATTCCATATCTTCAGTCAATATTAAAGTCTGTTAGTGTGAATGTGATTTTTAGTCATGGAGAAGTGTTGTTATTATTGATAAAGTAAATGAACAGAATGCAGTAATTCCCATGGGTGGGTATGTGCCATTTGATATGACTGCCTCATGCTGCCTCACTGGAGAGCATGCCAGGTTGCAGTCTCTCATGTGAAACAGCGCTCAGACGGAAGCTGCCCGATGGTGGAGGTCATGCATTACTCTGAGGCTGAGTCGGTGGTAGTGCTGTGGGTCTGTGCTGTGCTGCTTCCTGTTTGTCCCTGGGTTTCTAAGTCTATTGTTATCGGTTTCATTGTGGTTATTATATACGTAAAAACAAATACTTTAAAAAATAAAATCCAAATACTTTTCATAGGGCTAAACTTGGATGCTCTAAATAAGAAATAAGGAAATAAGAAAATAAGAAAATAAGGAAGAAAAACTTTTGAATAGTCATGTGATGTGGAAAGAAAGGATTCTGAAATCTTTCCCTTCTCATGCTTTATAAAATAGAGTTTGATACGTACGTTTTCATATTTTTGTTGTGAATATCTATCACATGTATACTTGTATGTGCGTTGTTTATATAAATAAGAGTGGGGTGATCAAATGTACTCTACTGGTGACCACAGCAGCTTTTGTCTGGTGACCTCTGCTCTTGATGTGCCCTCTTGGCTGAACATGTATGTCACTTGTTGAAGAGGTGCTTGAATTTTAGTCAGGATAGCCTGATGATAAACATGACATCAATCCTCGCAATTCAGCTATAGTGTCAGTAGCATGGATGGGGGCTTGTGCATTTTGTTTTTACATTTTTGTTTATATTTATTTATAGGGTAAGAACAGTGAAATAGTTCTTGGAATTATTTGCTTACATATGAATATTTTTCAGTGGTAGGTTGCTGGTTTTGTTATAGTTATCACCTTAAATAAAAGTGATAATAGAAAAGGATCAGAGATCAGACCTCTACTCTTGCCTGATGCGTCTAAAACAAAAAGGGGGAACTGTAGAGAGCTGCGGAATGCTATGCCTTAAAGATGGAGCTGGTTTCCGCCTTCCACCTTCCCGATGGTGAGTGCTCTCTGTCACGAACAACTCCACATTTGGCTAAGGCCGAGGATCTGGCTTGCTTCCATGTATGTGGACCTATCTGCATTGCCCCCGTGGCACGCCTGGGTTGGCTACCCAGAGGCTATTTAAGCTGTGGGCTGGCTTTCCCCGGGGTCCGAGGATTGTTCAATGTTCCTGAATAAACTGCATTGAAAAAAAAAAAAAAAAAAGAATGTTGAGAGATATGTTGATGGTGAAGGCTTGGCTTGTGAAGTTTCAGAGGGAAGCAAAGACTCTCTCAGGACTGTTCACGGCATATTTTAAGAATATGTGGAATGAAAGATTTGCTCTGTGGGGACAATTGGTGCTGGTTATCTGGGGCTGAAGCTTTTGCTGGGCTTGATAATAAACCAGCACCACTGAGGTAAAATCCGAGACTATTTCCTCCAGGTCAGCACACAGAAGCTGTGGTCCAGAGAGAGCTAAGGCTACAAGTCAAACTCGGTCATGTGTAAGAGCGGTATTGGTTTTGGCAGAAATGAAGTGGAAGAACTGAAGAGGCCATGGGAAGAAGCTGAGGGTTGCCACCACGTGGCAGGGGCAGAGTCCCACAGAGGTAAAGGACCATTGATGTAGGTGTGGCCTCAATTTCAGTTGAGACCCAGAATATTGGAGATGCCAGGATCATGCATGCAATGCCCACCAAAGACAGTAGCAGGTGATGAGTGGACCAGGCCTGAGCCTACAAAACAAGCTCTGTGTACTGGGGATGGCAGAGCCAGAGAGGCAGGTCTATCACAACTCTTGTAGAGCCCAGAAAAGCATGAATGAGTCTCAGATGCTAAACACTGAGGTTTTGTTTTGTTTTGTTTTGTTTTGTTTTGTTTTGTTTGCACTGTTGGGAGCTTGGCTTTGCTTCTATCTGATTGTAACTATACCATTCTTCCCACTTGTAATAAAAAAAAAAGTAGCTTAAAAAAAAAAAAGATAGCATAGGGGCTAGAGAGATGGCTCAGTGGTTAGAGCTACACTTTCAGAGGCCAAGGGTTTTGTTCTCAGCCTCCATTTCAGGAGGTTCATATCCACCTCTGCCTACAGCTTGGCATTTTGTGCTTCTGGGCTCCCAGGGCACCCACTCGTGCCACAAAATCACACATATAAACATACCTTTTAAAAAAGGTAGAATACACACATAATGAAATAGGTAAGTATTATTTTTCCTCCAAAGCTCTAAATCACAGTAGCTCATTTACCAAACCAGTGAGAGAGCGCGTTACTGTTGAGCATTGCTCTGGCTCGGCCAGATAGCCATGCACGCGGGTCGTTTACCAAGCAGTGCTAGCACCCCTTTAGCTCAGATTAATGGAAGTGCTTCTCCCCAGTACTGTGTGAGATTGGAATGGGCTTTAGAATCGTGTCGTGATTCATGGCACGAACTTGCACTTGATTAGGGGTTCTGCAAGCCCTCCTTTTGAGTAACCCTTTCTGTATCCAAGCTCATGCACATGCCTGCGCTCTCACAGGTACTGCCGGTTTGGAGCTCTAGGTACCTGTGGGAACTTTTGTTTGGATTGCTCCTGTGAAGGCTGGCATCACAACTCTTGCTGTCCTATTAGTGGGCATTCTTCTGAGCAAAAGCCCCCATTGCCCAAGTCGTGGCCATGGCCTTTTGTTTTCCTTTTGTAAGTATGGCGTCCACAGAAGGGAATCAGAGCACAGATGGGTAACAGGGCAGTGCTAAGGAGAGAAATCACATCACCTTGAATTCATGTGAGCCCAGGCCTTTTTTCTTTGTCAGTTCTAAGGCCTGGTCTAGGTTGTGCATACACACAGGCACACACACACACACACACACACACACACACACACATTTTTTTTCTCTGGAATTAGGTCTCACCCACTTCCAGTCATCCAGTCTGTCAGTCATCCAGTGTCCCTGTCTCCCCTCTCCCTCCCTTTCTCTCTCCTCCCTTTTTCTCAGTGTGTGCGCGTGTCTGTGTACATGTGAGTGCACATCCACGTGTGTGTGGGTGTCTGCACATGTGGAGCCGTGTTTCAGGTGCTGCCTGTACACTTTTCGGTACAGGCGGAGACTTAGAGTCAGGTGTGTCTGGTGTGTGGTGCAGGGTGGCTTTTCCTTTCTGTTGTGGCTTCACATTTTCTCGTTCAGGTCTTCTCTGGGCAGCTGTGAGCACATCAGGGACATACTTGCATAGGGCACAAATATGCATTATTAGAAGCTATCATTTTTAGAGCTTGTTATGGAAAAAAAAACCCAGCAGTCATTGGGGATGAAAAACAACTGTGTAAATGTGAATTAGTTCCAGCACTTGGGAGGTTGAGGCAGTCGGATCTTTATGAGTTCAAGGCCAGTCAGGGCCATGCAGCGAGTTCCTGTTCCTGTGCAGCCAAGGCTGTATATTGAGGCCTGGTCTCTTAGTTTTTCTCATCCTGCATTGTTTGGGCATTTGCTTCTGGCTGGTCTTTGCTTGTATATTATTTATGATGTTGTGTTGTATGAGTTTGTGTGTGTGCATCTGCATTTCTTGTGCTCTCTTTTCTTCTTTCTTGCTAGCTCATTCTTTTTGTTGTATTCTTGTTTATTTGTCTTTTTATTGTCATATTTGTTTTCTTAAGAGAGGGAGAAAGAGGCATGAAGTTGGCAGGGTAGGGAAGTTGGGAAAGGATGAGGGAGGTGGAACCATGATCAGAATATATTATATGACAAAACTTTTGTAATTTAAAAAGATAAAAAAAAATCAACTATCAGGTTTCTGTTTTCAGCTTTTAAAGTTGGTAATACGAGATTATTTCAAAAGCGTCCATTACCTCTTTTTAATGAAAATTCTATGTATGCATATTTGCCAAGCAGTCATGTTTGACATAGGTTTCACAGACGTGGGGTTCATAAAAATATTTTTACGCAAATATATTATGTACTGTGACCACAGTCACCCCAGTGTCTCCTCTCCTCCATTTTATCCAGCCTCCAGCCAAAGTTGTGCCTCATATCCTATCTGCAAATATGCTTTTATACGTTTACACAGAATCTAGGAGGCACAAATGAGAAGGAAACACCTGATACTCCTCTTCTCAGTTTACTTATTTATTTACTTGAGCTCCCACACATCGTTTTCTTTCAGGTGACTTAATGCTGTTTTTCTTTATGGCTGACTAAAGCTTGGTCACGTGTTTATGCCATCCCTTCTTTAGGAGTCAGTCTCATGCAGTGTCTTGGCTCCTGGAAGTACTGTGGCAGCTCGTACGGGTGTCCAAGACTGTGGTGTGCTCATCCACAGCCTTCCTAGATGCCCAGGAGTAGTGTAAGGGGTTCGTATGGTAGTTCTTTCTTCAGTTTTCTGAGAGAAGTCTGCACTGATTTCCACAGTGACTGTACCAATTTGCATTCCCGCTATCAGTGTATAAAGGTTCCTCCTTTCATCCTAAACATACGGAAGAATGTTCAACATATCCATCAGGAAAATGTAAATAAAACAGCTTTCAGATTCAATCTCCCCCTGTGGAAATGACTATTATTAATACTTGTCAATACGAATCGGAGAATTTCTAGCAGTACAGCAGTTTGTAAGCAGATACACAAATTCAGTTATCATTTTTATATGTTAAATAATTCAGCTGTTTTAGGAATATTTTGTTTTTGAAGAATGGGTAAAATGTTGCTTTTATTACAGAAAAGCACACTGGTGCATTTGAGAGGGGAGCGCTCGGGCTGCTGTGTGACAGGGTCTACTCCACACTGGCCTGACACCTCCTGTGCAGCCCGTGTTGTCCCCCGGACGGTTTCCTTCTATTTTCTCTGCTCTGTCTTGAGAGCTTGCTTCTTGGCGAAAACATGTTTATTCTCTCACTCTCTGGTTGATGCGGTTTCTCCATGACCCTGTGTGCAGTGTTTCTGCCTCAGCGGAGTGTTGATGCTGTTACTGTTCTCTCCTGTGGTGAAGCTGTGGCTGCTTGCGCAGTTGCTCTCGGTGCTGGAGCCAGGGTCACTCACTGCGCAAAACGAGCACAGAGAATGTGGGAGCTGCACTTCACGCCCCGTGTTCTCATCGCCCCGTTTAGTCACCTGTCACCTCCTGTTGAGATGAAGCAGCTGAGATACAAGATTTCATATAACTTGCCCGGTTAGGAAGACTTCAGAGCTAAGATTTGAGCTGTCTGGCTGTAGATGTTGTGCTTTTAAGTACTGATTTAATTATGGTTATTGATAAAGCCGCATCAGTTATTTTTCATTCTGTTTTCTATGCTTCTTTTGAACTACTTTTGCTTTGTATTTAGCTGAAGTTAGCCTGTATAGTTGTAAATATATTGACTCATTTAATCATGAGACCTTTCTATGTTAAATAAATGACTATTGTTCTGTGTGTTTTAAAATCACATTATGATTTTTAAAAGTTTTTGAATTCGGATCTATTTATTGTTTTAATTTTGTCAGCCATACTGAACACAGGTACTAAGACCTTTTACTTAATTTACTAGATATATGATGTATTGCTGCATTGTTAATGGACTTATCTTGCCTTTTTGAATAGTGTTTGGGCATTTATCTAAGCATTTGGTGGTTTAAAAATATTAATAGGTACTCTAGTAAGTAAAAATAATAAAACAGTATTGTGTATACATTAGAGCCTTATGTAAAACTTCAGCCTGCTTGATGTTGTCTTGTTTTTACAAATATCTTGTAAAGCATTTTAAAACAACCTTTTATTATGAGAAAACTAAAAGGTTCAAACCTGTTTTAATCTTTAAATCATTTAATATTATTGGGGACTGCATTTTGTGGAGATAAGGCCTTAGAACACATTGCACCTAGTCCATTAAAAGAAGAAGAAATGGGAGAGATACTTTGATAAGTGTCCTGCCGGCTGTAACCTTGAATGCTGTTATGGGCTACCGGCGGGGGGGAGGGTGCTGGATCTGTTTCATTGGCTTAGACCTCTTCCTGCTGAGAGAAATCAATACTTTGAGGCGTTCCATGACAGAGAAATCACTTCAGAATTAAAGGGGGCTGTCACACATTATCATTGGTTGACTTTTGTTTGCTGTTGAGGTTTTGAAGCTTTCATTTTTCTTAGTCTTTTTCAGGAGTCTATGGTTTCTGTAGATAGCATTAATTTTTTTTTTTTTTTAGATCAGACTTTACATCTGGGGTAAGTGATAACGTGCAAAGACCCCTGAAGTGAAATACTGAGAAACTTCTTTATTTGTTGAACTTTACATGGTTTTTCTTTTCAATAATTTTGAGTATATTTATTGTGGAAGTGTTTTTGAGATAATTGAGAAGCAGTCCTCTGAAAACTGTTTGGCAGAAGCCCTGCATCCCCACTTAACTTCCAGCGATCCATGAGTAGCCCTTAAAATGAAGAATATGGAACTGTATGTCCTGACATGGAGAGAGCTGCTGTGAGCCCACACCTACACAGAAGAATGGTCACAGATTGTGCTTTTTGTTTCCTATATCATTGCTTTGTGAGTGTGTGTGTGTATATATATATCTATATATATATACACACACACATATATATACCCTGTGTGCATATATTTGTATACATATGTATATGTACATATGTTTGTATATATATTTGCACACATACATATACATACACACAGGGTATATGTGTACACACACACACACACACACACACACACACACATACGGTTTCTTTGTGTGTAGCCTTGGCTGTCCTGGAACTCATTCTTTGTAGACCAGGTTGGCCTTGAACTCACAGAGATCTGCCTTTGTCTGCCTCCTAGAGTGCTGGAATTAAAGACATGTACCACCACCACCTGGCTGTAAATACCCTTTTTAATATTTAAATTTTAAACACTAAATTATGAGACCAAATAATTTATATTGTTAACCTACTATGCTAAATTAGGAAAAGGCTTCTGTTATATTTTGAGTCGGTTTTGGTTTCAAAATTTTAAATGTGTTTTATAATAATTTGGAGAGTTAGTTACTCTGTATCAGATAAAACCTGTTATTCTAGAAGCCTCACGCTTGAAACCTTGTAAGTGTGACATCTGTGGTCCAGGTGAGTTTCTTGCGGTTAGAATGTGTTGCGCCGTTCCTCCTGTCTTGTCCTTGTCTTTGAATGGGGGTCTGCTGTGTGTCCCTCGCTGTCGGCACTGTGGACCCCGTTGGCCTTCACCCCGCCTTCGGCCTCCAGCTCCCTTACAGTGCTGCAGTCACAGCGCAGCGCTTGGGCCTGTCTCTCCATGTTGATGCTGATAACTGGTAGACTTTTCCTTGTTCTTGAACATGCTGGCCATGTAGTATAATGGTGCTGCAGTTGCTGTTGGAGAATCAACCTGTACTTTTTTGAGTTCTCGTTATGAAAAATAAAATTTGTACATAAAATTTCTACATGAAATGAAATTTAAATAATTGTATCCTTTCTTCACTTTATTTCATTGAAGTTTAGGTCATTTATTTTTAATAGACATTTATGTTACTGATCCCAGCTGTTTTCTCATATATTTAAGGCCATAAGTTTTTCTTTAAGTTCTACTGTTATTGTTGTTATATTTTTTCCTAACTTTCCTTATTCCTTATGAGTTTTTCATAGATCTGTAAATTATTCTGAGTCAGTCTCTTAATTTCCACTTATGTGGGAACTTCTTAAAAGGATAGCCTTTTACCTTAGATGGCCAACCAAAGAGTGAAAAGGATCTGTATTTTTAGCTCTTTCTTGGCATAACTTCTCTAGTGACTTGTCCTTCACATTCTTGCCTTCTGAATAGATTTTTTTAGAATTGATTTGTATGAATGAACATGGAGTGGTACGTGAGAAGACAGTTTATGAAAGCTAGTTCTCTTCCTGTACACGTGGACCCTGGGGATTGAATTCAGGCTGCCCGATTGATGACAAACACACTCACTCTCTTAGTCATCTCACAGCCCCAGACAGACTTTTTTTTTAAAGAAACATGGCAGTTTCCTTGTCCCTTTACTATTCCAAGGAGATACGTTGAGTGTGAGAGGCAGACATAAGGCCGTATGTGACGTGGCTGAATTCCACGTTACTTGCTCTAGGTAATAAAGCGTGGTCTTGGGCTGGAGGAGGAACCCAGTGGTAGATTGCACGTTTCATCTTAGTCCCACAAAACAAAAAAAAGCAGAACAAACAAAATGTGTTTTGAATATTTTGGCAGTCATGTACTTTTGGGGGTTGAGGATCGAGTATATAAATGTATTTAAATTATACAAGTGTCTTCTAGAAAAACAGTTCAGTGGTTGTTTGTAAGAAGCTATCCAGATTATTTCTAGCTCTTAATTTTGAACTAATAGAAACCTAGGTGAGTACATTGATTAGTTATTAGAGGTTTTTCTAAAGTGGAATAAATGGGCAGTTCTGAGAAAAATCAAGACTACATGTTACTGATTATAGGAAAGCTTCCTAGTGTAATAGCACGGCTAGGATAGAGGTGGTTAGTTCAACCTTGTATTTTTCAGTGTTGCAAGATGCCTGCGTGAGTAAAGGTAGCCTTTTCGGTAGTGTGGGCACACACTTTGAGTTAACAGTTGGATCGGCTATGAAAAATGGAAAGGTAGTTCTAATTGATGATCTGGGAAGTGGATGTTTTGAATGGAACATTTGGCAGGACTGGGCAATCCACAGGAGTTTTACACTGAAAGGCCTGTGAAGGACAGCACTAATGTACCAAGGGAGGAGGTCAGTTCAGTTTGGGGAGGGAGCCAGAGCACACGGCTTCATTCTCACTTCTCCCCGAACTCCATGGAAAGGGCAAATAGTCCGGAAGGCCACATGGAGAGTTTAAGTTCAGATTGTCTCTGTCCCCTCACTGAGCAGTGGTTCTCAGCCTGTGGGTCACGGTCACAACCCCTGTGGGGGCTGCACATCAGTATCTGCATTGCGCTTCAAAACGATAGTTAGGAAGTAGCAAAAAAGCACTTTGATGGCTGGGCTCATTGCAGCAGAGGAACTGAATTGCAGGGTCGCAGCACCAGGAGGTGGAGAACAGCTGATGGGCCAGGTTAGGCCCTTACATTCTAACTTGTTTTCCTGTTCAGTGATGACTTACCTACTAGAGATAAATTAATTCTGAGAAGCAAGTTTATTTTATTTTTTATTATTTCCAAAGTAACAAATGTGTTGTTTCTCCAATAGTCAAGTTCAGATTGAATTATTTGGCTTTCAGGCCACTCCTCTGGTTTACATTCAGATGCCCTTACGCCACTGTGATGACGCATTTTCACTCTGTGTGGCATTTTGCAGAAAAGCAGAGGTGACGGGAAGTGCAGTGTTCCGCCTGACACCGGCCTGAAGGACAACTTCAGAGCCCCCTTTATCTCCTGGGCCCAAAGTTCCAGTGTCAGTTGAGCTTTAGGGAGGGTCTCTGTGCTACCTCCAGTCAGCCTTCAGACACAGATACACGTGTGCTGCTCCTTCCCTTAACACGTGTGTGTGCCTAAGTGAATAATAGAAATTATTAGTAACTGATTTGAACATCACCAATTTACACTATGAAGATATTCTTCAGAACAGAGACAAGATCATTACATCTTTTAGAAACATTCCTGTTTGCTTTCCTTTTATCATGTTTTAAGGTCAAATGTGACTGTAGTGTGCTACAAGGAGACAGAGATTGATAATCAGGAAAGAATGGTCCTTTAATGTGATTTATATCTATAGATTTTATGTCAGATATGAAAAGTTGCCTTTTAAATTGTAGAGGAAGATCCATTAGAGAACGCTTGCAACAGTCTTACTGTTTAGCTTACCGTGAGTTCCTGTATTTAGAAATGCTTTTCAGCACACTTTGGTAGGCTGCACATGTTTATCATTCAGCTATTCACAAAAGGCAGAACAGGTCTGCGGTAAGGCCTTGCGGCAGGCACAGGTACACTTGGTTGTGTTCAGTACTAAGATCTGCGCTGTTCCACGGGAGGACAGGGCCCATTGATTTTCCTAACTTCCACCAAGAGTTTGAATTTCCTCCTAGGAGGTCAGGTTGGAGAAAGGCTTCTGTGGCCGCAGTGAGCATATGGGCTGCAGAGCGTAGAAAGACCTCTGCGCCCTCTGGATCGTTCTTTGTCTGCAGGTCAGCTCTTAGTTCCTGCACGAATCTCTGAAAATGTCACTACCAGCTGACATTTTACTTCGGTGGAGTAATATCTTTTACCTAAGCTGCTGTCCAGATATTTAAAAAATAATATTTTTCTTTCTGTTTGTTCAAGTCCAAATTTACAATAGTGTTCTATTTGTGGCTTTTTTTTTTAAATGACAGTGCTATAACAGACACCTAAATACTGCATTTGCTTTGCTTTAGCCTCATTCCTAATGTCTTCTATTTGCTACATTGCACTTACATAATTTGTTTTTACATGTATTTTAATATTTATTTTATTAATTCTACAGGAATACATTTAAATTTTTAGCAGTGGTTAAATAAATTTGAATATTTTGCTTACAAGCTAATTATTTGCTTTTACATTCAGATATTGGTGTACTCATGTTGTGATGTTAATAACTAGTATGTAACACTTAAAGTTGAAAAATAGGGTGAGGCGAAGTAGGAAATTCTACCCAAGATAAAATAAAATGAAAGCATCTTTGAGCTTATACTCAAGGGCTATCTCGGGTCCTCCCCGCCCAGCCGCCCTTGTCCGCAGTCAGTTTTTCTTCCTCTTCCCAGCAGCTCTTCTGCCGGCCCGTGCTGCCCACGGCTGTGCTCTGCCGGTGAATTTCAGGAGGTCGCTCGTGGGAGCATGGACGTCTTTGCAGTGGCCACGCCACAGAAGAGAATGCCTTTCCCTCTTGCGGCACCTATGAGTTGTCTGTAAATCCTCAGGGGAGGTGGCCTCATGCGCTAGTCCCCGTGTGAGGAGATGTTGAAGGACAGTCTACCCGGGCAACCAGAGCCGCTGCGTGTAGTCCGCAGCCGTGCCAGCCCGGAGAATGGGCCCGGGCCCCACAGCACTTCTGCCGTGCCTTGCGCTCTTTCTGCTGTCTTCCATGATGTCCCCTAGACCTTTGAGGGGACACAGGTGTCCTGCTCTCATGACTGACTAAGCATTCAGCGGTCATGTGTTCTTCAGTGACTGTG